>NC_137053.1:25683086-25690586 GCF_032717465.1 Coenobita brevimanus | reverse complement strand
TAGTTTATGTGAATGGAGTACTTCTTGTGAGGAAGGGGTACTGCTTGTGTGGATGGAACATTGCTTGAGTGAGAAGGGTATTGTTTGTGTTCAAGTTGTATTATTTGTGTGGGAGAAGTACTGTTTATGTGGATAGTGTATTGTTTGTGTAGATGGGGATTTGATTATATGGACAGAGTATTGCTTTTGTAGGTGGGGTACTGCTTGCATGAATCGAGTATTCCAAGGACAGCTGAGGTACAGCATGCTTGGGAGGGGCATTGCTTATCTGGTTTGGTTTTTGTTTGACTGGATAGAAAATCGCTTGCGTAGATGAAGTGCCATTTGTGTAGCTGTGGTAATATTTATGTGAGTAGAGTACGGCATGCACCAACCACTGACTGGATGTGTACTGTAGGCTCAGGATGCTGTGTGAGCCGTGTATTACTAGCGCCAAAAAGGCTGCATTAGGAATTGTTATTATTGACTATGGCTAGTGTGGGTATGGCATGCTTCGGGTTCCGCTATCGTAGGTTATTGATTGGATCGGATTCTGCATTAAAGGAATAAGGATTGGTCGATTGATTTAGAGACTGACAGGGTGCGTCATTTGTTTGAAGCATTCGCCTTCTTCCCGTGACGAACACCCATTCCGCATAACACGATCGCCACGCTAAAATATTCCATTAATCTGTGAAATAATTGCACCCCTTCCCTGACAAAGCCCAAAAGTATTTCCAAGGACAGATTTTGAGCCCATTTCACATAATCACAAGATACGTTGAAATTGCACCGATTTCCTTTCAACAGAAAAACAGTGTCCGTACCAACCCTTGCCCCTCTGATAAGACGCAATAGGAGACAAGACGGTAATCAGACAGGGCTGAACTCCGTGGTAATTAACTTAGTTGATGCTAACAAGGCCTCACTGGAACACTGCCACGAGGTTTTGATGGTACTGATGTTGCTGTTATTGATGACCGTTTTGATATTGTTGCTTTAAACCCTACAGCCTGACAGAGTTCTTTTCATTATGTTCAGGTTATTGCCAGGTTATTTTACTAATCCAATGACACTACCTTGTGGAGAGCGGGTCAGTTTAAGCTCCCCTGCAGTATGAAAAGTCTCCGCAGACTTCAAATTTATTTAATTTACACACACCTGCATATATATATATATATATATATATATATATATATATATATATATATATATATATATATATATATATATATATATCCATAGTGAAGTGGCTAATTTCTGTTTTGTTGATGTGACTGATGTTCTTGTTGATAATTACGATCTCAATATCAGCGTTGTTTTTAAGCTTATAAATGGTCATGCGATTATGCTGTTTATGGCTTTGCTGATGTTGTTGATCCTTACTTTTAGAACGATGTTGATGTTGATGCTCCTGTTAATGGTGTTTTTGTTGTGTGTGTGTGTGTGTGTGTGTGTGTGTGTGTGTGTGTGTGTGTGTGTGTGTGTGTGTGTGTGTGTGTGTGTGTGATGGTCTTAATATTGTAAACGTTATTAATGCCAGGGTTGTTGTTGTTGATGATGATGATGGTGATATCAGTGTAAATACTGTAGACGTTGCACAGGGGAAGCCGACATTGATGTTGCCTTTCCCTCTCACTTCAATAACTTCCTGTATCTTTTGTTCTTGCAACTCCAAAGCGATTTTCTTAAGTTTTGAGGACACCCGTTGCAGTGAAGGAATTAATGAAGGTTACATTTAACCTCTGCTGTTAGAAAAGTTTCCCGTACTGAATAAAATCGCCCTTTGGTGGCCAGAATGAAATAGAATTACGTCCCCGGGATGAAAGCTTCAAAGCTGCTGATGCTGATTTCATTGATGTAGTCGATGTTGATGCTTTTGTTTGATCTTGTTGATGCCACGGGAAACTTTACTGATGCCGAAGCGAAGGTGGGCGTAGTTTCAATGTTACTGCCTATACATCTAAAATAACTGAAATGTAACTAACAATTTAATCACACTGTCCTGGCCGAGATTCGATCCTGAGCCCTCGCGTTTTATAGGCGCGCACGTTACCAAGGAGCCAAAGAGAGGATCACCGTTGTGCCACAAGGCAGAGCGGGCTTTTATACACCCCATTACACCCCTCTTTTCTTCCCTTGGTGATTAATTTGGTGAGTTTCGAACGCACAAGGTAACGTAAGCATCGGAGGCCACCATAGGGAGGTTGGGACCACACAGAAACAGCCCATCCCCGGGATGTAATGACAAGGACGCTGTCAGCTAACCAAAGACCAATATCAAATTGCCAACCAAGCCCCGCCTCACATCCCACACCGCTGCCAACCAGTGTAATAAGTGAAATGAAACTTAACAAGTTAATCTCACTGACCTGGCCGATATTCGATCCTGGGCCCTCGCGCTATAAAGGCGCGCACGTTACCACTGAGCCAATGAGAAGATCCCCGCTTTGCCTCCAGGCAACTCGGGCTTTTATACACCCCATTACACATTATATTCTACTATTTTTTCCATGATTGCAGTGGGAGAGAAAAAGTAATTCTGGATGGTTGGGTTTAAGGCTCTTGGTATTTCCTTGTGACATAATTCCTCTTGCTCTTCTTGCCCAGCGCGCAGGAAGGACATATTTCTCTGTTAATGCTACCCCAGGATTTTGTACAGTTTTGTAGTGTACTACCGCAGTGAAGAGGTTAATGATGACCTTATATAGCCCACTTGTAACTCTGTCCAGTTTTAATCATATCTCCTGAGCTCAATAACAATCGTCTGGTGGAAGTAAGCGATATATACGACGGACCTTATCGTGTTCAAGTCATTAAGTTAATTTGCTTTACCTTTCGCGTTTCTTATTTTCCATGTAATCGCAAGAGATGAATACTTCAAGTGTTCAACAGGAATATGGCTTACAAAGGTAATGTACCTTGTAAATTAGAAGCACATAATATACAGTACCATAAGTGGCAGAAGGGCATATAGGCATAAAAACTTGGAAAAACATTTTTCAGATTCACAGTCGGCAAGTAAAGTGGAAGAGAATATGGGTGGGGAATGTATGTAGGAGGCACAGTGGAATAAACTGTGATTTAGGAAGTAGAGTGTATACAAGAGGATAGTGATGGAATAATCTGCCTGCATTTGAAGGTTGAGTACTTGCAGTAGGACAGAAATTAATGGAATGACAAACTCCGACTGACTCAGAATAAGAGGGTGATTATTTTGCAGGAACAGGAATGGGTTTCAATAACAGCCAGCAATTGAGCCACGAGAGTGATAAAGATATATTATGTCGTCAGCCTATATGTATCTATAATTATATAACAATATATATATATATATATATATATATATATATATATATATATATATATATATATATATATATATATATATATACTGTATATAGAGATAGATAGATAGATAGGTAGATAAGTAAATAGATAGATAGATAGATAGATAGATAGATATAGATACATAGATAGATAGATAGAAACAGATATAGATATAGATTCTATGTAGATAGATAGAGATACAATGGAGAGAAGGGGCGGAGTAGAGGTGACAAGGAAGTTTGAACGGTATTCATAGCTACAGTTACAGACATAAACGGTTGTACCTTGTTCAGATCCGCCCTCGCTTGGTATGGCGCGTTTACTGTGTTTGATTAATGATGATACAATATAGTAATGGAGGCAGGAGCCGGAGAGAGAGAGAGAAACTGAAGGGTTGTACAGTCCCCGAAATTGCTGTAAAAGCTCCTCTTGCGCTTCCCAAGACGAAGACCTCTACAAGGCTGAAGTGTTCGCTCATTATAACAACCCTATACACAGGTAATCAATAATATGCCAATAAGCGTTGCTTATTTGTGCGCCTGTCCACATTTGACCTTCCTCGGATTTCGACGTGCTATTCATCGAAGGAAGCGGAACGACGAGTTGACAATGATGATGTAGGACTATTTCATGTGGTCAGCTGCGGGCGATCCACGCACACTTTTGTGCACGATTTTTAGCCAGACATTGGGAACCCTCTACAGGTTTTACCGTTGGGTGCAATTAGCAGAAATTTCGCACTGGCATGCCCGGTATGTTAATGCAGGCCCATGTCAAGTTTGGAGTCAGTCCGTGTCACGGAGGCAAGGTCGGGCAGCTAAGCGCTTGTATTTTGCTTTGCCACTCATTAAAATAGCAAAGTTTGGCACAAACCTGGCTTTTAATTTACCCAGAATTAACACACACACACACACACACACACACACACACACACACACACACACACACACACACACACACACACACACACACACGAGAGAGAGAGAGAGAGAGAGAGAGAGAGAGAGAAAATCATTCATGTATAACTTCATCGAAGGTTCTGGTCTCGGTGTTTTCATTGTTGGTTGGGCTATGTTCGATAGTGGAAGCAAATGAAAGGGCAGCAGGAAATGGCAACGGGGAGAAGGGTAGGGGAAAGCTTTTGCCGCATTCAGTAACGGAAGTACCTGCTATGGGGCTGTGGCTATGGTGAGAGTGAAATGGAAAACTTGTGCACTCAGCACTGGAAATTGGCTGGAGGAGGAAAGGAACATAACAGCTAGACAGAAGGCAAGTACCACACTGAATAGTGGAAATAAACAAAAAGATGTGATGGAGGGAGGGTTAGGGTTAAGGAAGCAAATGGAGAACTTGTTAGCTAGTGGAAATGGACAGGAAGGAAGGAGTGAAAGACAGAACGAACGGTAAATGCAAGCCATATGCCGTATTCAACAACAGAGATAGACAGAAGGCGGGGGGACAGAGAGGGATAGAAGGCGAGGTAGACGGAAGGTTTGCACTGTAGTCAGCTGTGGAGTTCGACAGGAGGGAGGAAGGGAAGGAACGATGGGATGACAGTCTGATGGAAGACCTGTGCCGAACACACAGTGATATATACAGGGGTTGCGGCTAGTGTCGTATTGAGCAAGGCAGTAGGTACCAGAGACTGATGTTGCCTGTACCTTTGACATCAAACACAAGTTTCTTATCAGCATCCAGCACAACCTGACGGCCCACTAGATTAGCTGCGGAGGAGTGGTGCTGTTGTGTGTGTGTGTGTGTGTGTGTGTAATTCACCGGGTCGGTCAGGATCACTTGATGGTCGTGATCGTCAGCTTTTACCCTCCCGGAAGGGAGCTAAGTGCTCATATAGTCCGATCTAAGGGCAAGGCTGTGACCTTCACACACGCACACACCCGTCCCCTTGCTCAAGGGGGACAGTAACCACCCACTTCCTCAGTGAAACTTTTCGCAACCTGAGCGAGGCGCGAACTCCCGTCCACCAGTTGGCAAGCGGGAACGTTACCACTGCACCAGCGAGCGGTTTACCACTGCACCAGCGAGCGGTGTGTGTGTGTGTGTGTGTGTGTGTGTGTGTACAATTTATATGTATGGTTTACTGCAAGTGGGCAAATGTTTTATTATATATATGACAATATATGTTGACTTGCAGGCAATGCGTTACGTGTAAACGAAATGAATGCAAAAGATGCATGGTAGTACTTGTTATACCCTCGAGAGAGCAGGTATAATGGTTTACTCGACATGCCTGTGTGTGTGTGAGTGTGTGTGTGTGTGTGTGTGTGTGTGTGAACAAAATCATTCAAAGTTTTCATCCGGTTCTAAACAAACTTGGCGGAAGCGTTAAGGAACAGCCAGAAGGTTGACTTATTGTTTTGAGAACAATAGGGCAAAGGTATAGATTACGAGGCTAGATCAAAGTCTGACATTGCAAAAATCAGCTTAGTTTATATCTGACTTAGACTTAACTTGGTGGGATGATGCAGCTAAGGCAAGAACGAAGTGGGTCACTTCCGAAAAAAAAAAAAAATCAAAGTTCACGGTCACAGGGCAAGGTCACATTTAGACTCCTGAGTCTTCGTCTGAACAGAAAACTAACATTTTCATTTATTTTTGAACAAACATGGTAGAAGGGCTGAGGATTAATCTTTGGACTGACCTATAGTTCTTGAGAACAATAAATCAGGGGTCATTGTCATATGGCAAGGTCAACTTAAACAGTTTTTATCAGATTTCGACCAAACTGTTTGGAATGGTTCAGAGTAAGGTCAAAGATCATGGAAACATAGTAAAGTCTTCTGAAACAACTATCTAACTCAGAGCAACCTGTGGAACGGTTCAGAGTAAAGCAAAAATAAAGGATCTTCGATTTTGAGATCAGTCGACGGTCAAAGTCACATGGCAAAGTCAAATATTCGGCTTTTATGGCAGTTTACCAGGGCACAGGTACTGCACTCTCTGAATACTCCTTCTTCTATTTACTTATGCGTCCATAAGAAAGTTAAAGCATAGAAAGTGAGGTTATACGATGTTTGGATACCTACGTATCTATGAATGCATCTACATATCTATGTATGTATGTATGTATTATTCGGTGCACGATAGAGCCCCTTTCACAACTTTCAAAAGAGGGCTCCTCTCCTTTGAATAAAATAGTCTGAAGGAAGCAAGAATAAAACAAAAGTCACTGCATTATTTAGAATGCTTCCAGTATCTGCAGAATGAAAGGTGAATCCCGGGTTGAGTAAAACAGAGTGGCAGAAAAAAGAACGAATACAAAAATACGTGATGTTAGAGAAAGTGTTAATCTGTTCACTAAGAAAACTACTACATGCTCATTTCTTGCTAACCTCAGTATTTTGTTTTATTCAGTTTGGGAGTTATTTTTTATATGAAATGGACAAAAATAGCTTATGTAACCTCTTTACTGAAGTACTAAATAAAATCTTTACAGAAAATCGCTAGAAAATATCTTGTACAAAATGAACAGGTCGTCATCTGAGTTAAAATGCGAACCATCTCATGGTCGGGACAACTCAAGCATTCTATTGTGACTAATGCCAGACAATTTTATTCAGCCAAGACTCATTCACGGAAGCCAACGAGTGTTAAGGACGTGTGGGAGCCGAGTGGACATCATCAATGAATTTTGTCTAAGCCTGTCCAAAGATATGGGTCCAGTTCATCAAACACAAGGTTTTACAGCCTTCCTCCAATGACCCTCTTGCAGACATTCTAGCGTTCCCTCATGAAACTGAGCTGTGTTAACAATTACAGCGTCGAACATTCAGAAAGCGAGATTACACAGTACTTAGTGTACTGTACTACCAATTACTGCCTGCAGTTACTTAGATAACCAACTTTGACTGTGATTTACGGAAGCCCAACAGCATTTTTGCATAATGGAGAGATGAAGAAAAATTGGGAGAGTGGATATTTTTATACATCTCTCTCTCTCTCTCTCTCTCTCTCTCTCTCTCTCTCTCTCTCTCTCTCTCTCTCTCTCTCTCTCTCTCTCTATTATATGGCAGAGAGCAATTTTCTCGCAACCTAGTAACGATCCCCTTCCTTCAGAAAGCATCACCTTCCTTTGTACACTTCCCTCTCATGTCTATCACTTCTTTGTTGAAAAGGAGCAATTAGAGAAAGCAACACTCACGCCCACCAACTCTTGTAAAGGCCGGATTTTTT
>NC_137053.1:25668086-25678086 GCF_032717465.1 Coenobita brevimanus | reverse complement strand
CTATTTAGATTTCAAGAAAGCTTTTGACACAGTACCACACCAAAGACTTTTATGGAAACTGTACCATCAAGAAGGAATTCGAGGCAAACTGTTTTGTTGGATGCAAGATTTTCTCATAAAAAGAGAAATGAGAACAGTACTAAGAGGAAACTACTCATCATGGAAAGAAGTGACTAGTGGAGTACCACAGGGTTCAGTGCTGGCACCAATCATGTTTTTAGTGTATATAAATGATATAAACAGTAACACTGGAAATGAGAGCTATCTCAATATGTTTGCAGATGATGCAAAAATACAAAGGAGAATTACTAACACAGACTCTTGTAAAGAGCTACAAGAAGAATTAAATAAACTTCATGAATGGAGTAATACATGGCAAATGGAATTCAATGTGGACAAGTGTCATGTAATTAAGTTTGGTAAAAGTGGAAAAAGACCTGACTGGGATTATAAGTTAGGAAATAAAACCCTATACACATCAGAAAGAGAGAAGGACCTAGGTCTGATTATCAATAACAGACTATCTCCGGCTGACCACATCAGCGAGAAGGTAGGGAACATGTATACACTGCTTGCAAATATGAGAATAGCATTCACATACATAAATGAAGACATGCTAAGAAGGATAATATCATTCATTAGACCAACCCTGGAATATGCATCAGCAGTCTGGAGTCCTCATCTCAAAAAGCACATAGACAAGATTGAAAAAGTTCAAAGGGCCGCTACAAGATGGATACCAAGCTTAAGGGAGCTAAGCTAGGAAGAAAGACTAAATAAACTGAATCTACCAACACTACAGGAGAGAAGGAAAAGCGGTGACATGATAATGCTATATAAGTGCATATCAGGGAAGGAGAAAATAGACATAAATGATTACTTAACATATGGAGAAGCATCAGCAAGAGGACACTGCAAAAAACTGCATAAGAAGAGAGGTGATAAAGACGTAAGGAAATTCAGTTTCCCAAACAGAGCAATTGATCAATGGAATGCACTACCGAATGAAATAGTGTGTGCCAAAACAATTCACAAATTTAAGGATATGTACGATAAATATGGTTTAAGACACGGGACAGTACGAGCTTGACTCATTCCTGTAAAGATACAATTAGGTAAGAACAATTAGGTAAGGTAAGAACAACCACTCAAGACATTACACTGCTCGAGCTTGGGTCCAGTGAAGTAAACGAACCTATGGGTTTACCCTGTCTTCCCGAAGCTAACGAAGTGAAGTTGAATCAAAATAAATATGTCTAACGAAAATTGACTTTCGTTTTCACCTGAGTGAAGCTTAAATAGAGAAATACCATGGATGAATAGCACATTATCTCCCAAATAACGAAAAATAGGAAATGTGTTGAAACTGCAGATGAAGTGATAAATATGTGTTCGAAAAATCAGAAGCTCGCGTAGAACTGAAACAGGAAAACAACAATTGTTTCTAGGTTATATTCAGCAAAAAATAAAGTAGAAATAAATACACTTTGAGCCTTTCCTTGTATTTCTTTTAAAAAATAAGAATAATCATCATCATCGTCATCATCTCAGAGGCTTTTGCCATGATTAAGTGATTTTAGAGGGGAATCTGGGAGACACAACCTGGCCAAGTGTCCCCTAGATTTCCCTCTCTAAAATCACTTAATCATGGCAAACGTTTCGGAGATGATGACGATTATGTTTTTATCAGAAAATCAAGGATAGGCTCAGTGTGTTTGTTTCTAATTTTTTTTTTCTTTTCTTTTTTTTCGTTATTGTTGAATCTAACCTGGTATCATTTGTTATGTTCCTGTTTGAGTTCTTGCGAGCATCTAATTTTTCGAACACATTTTTATCGCTTCACCTGCATACTTACAAATTCACCTCAACACCTCCCCCTTCGCTCCCGCAGGCAAAGCAAAATGTTACTAATTCCTGAGAAATTCTGACTCTCATCTCTATGAAGTATGAGACTGAGTCGTAATAACTGACATCTTCATTAGAGTGCAAGGTAGGGTAGTGGATGTTGGATGGCCCTGGTGAGAGAGGATAGTGTTTGGAAACTCCCTGTACTGTTTTTTGCAGATGATACTGTGTTGTTGAGTGAAGACGAAGGAGAGCTGCAAGGCTTGGTGGATGAGTTTGGGAGAGTGTGTAAGAAACGGAATCTAAAGGTGAATGTAGGGAAGAGTAAAGTGATGGTCTTTGAGAAAGGTGAAGTCAGTGAATGTACAGCAAGGTTGCGGAAAATGTGAGTACGTTTAAGTACTTGGGTAGTGTGATGAGTAAGGAATGGAGGTTTGGAGGGTGAAGTGCTTGAAAGGGTACAGCAGGGAAGAAAGGTTGCTGGTTCTTTGAAAGCAGTGATAAGAAACAGGGAAGTGAGCATGGAAGTGAAAAAGTTACTACATGACAGTATTGTGATACCAACTCTAACGTATGGAAGTGAAGCTTGGACGTTGTTGGAAGGACACATGTCAAGAGTGAGAGCAGTAGAAATGAGTTATTTAAGAGGAGCCTGTGGAGTCACATGGAGAGACAGGCTGACGAATGAGGATATAAAGGAGCATTGTGGTGTGGATGTGGATGTGATAGGAAGCGTTATAAGGAACACACTGAGGTGGTTTGGCCATGTGGAGAGGATGGAGGGTGAAAGACTGACGAAGAGAGTGTATGTGAGTGAGGTGGAGGGGGGAAGAGGGAGGGGGAGGCCGAGGATGAGATGGAGGGATGGGGTGGAGAGGTATATGAGAGAGGGGGGTGTGAGTTGGGAGCAGGGCAGTGAAAAGGCGGGGGACAGGGCGACTTGGAGGCGATTTGTTTGTGGCCACCCCAAACGGGATTGAGGCGTCTGGCAATAGACAGATAGATAGCTTCATTAGAGTGTCTTTGTTCTCTCTCTCTCTCTCTCTCTCTCTCTCTCTCTCTCTCTCTCTCTCTCTCTCGACATCTCCAGATAATCGTACTCAGCTTTGTCTATGGGAAATCTCTCGTACTGTAAAGGTAAATGGGTCATCTGTCTTGACTCTATATGTCGAAAAGTATCTCGTATTTTGAGCGATGTTTTCTGGTGAAAAAATGACCATAACTAAGATATAATCCGTAATGATGGGATCAATGGTGAAAGTTCAAACAACCATAGGTTAAAAAGGAATGCACTCAATGCAAACGAAGAAAAAAAAACTCAATAATACAAGTGGGTGTCTATGTATGGTTAAAGAAAGTATTATAACTGCTGTATCTTTCCACCAAGGTAAAGAAAAAAAAATTACTGCCACATCTTTCATTAAAATATAGAAATAAGGGCACACAGCGATGGATACAAGGAGAGAACTATACATAAAAATATCAGGTGTGGCGAGGAAATGACCTTGCTCCTTCCGCAACCCTCTCATATAGTTGAGGAAAAAATATCAGTTTTTTTCCACTTCCTCTTTTCACTTTTCTCCTCTGGTAAACATATCTAAGCTGGTAGTGGCTTAGTATGTTTCACTGCACATAGATGATTCTCTATTATGATGCGTTCGCGCGGAAAATGACGAGTAAACCGTAAACCCCTCCATCCACTGACTTTTTTTCACCGTATACTCATTGTTTGCAGTCGATTTTATTAAGCTCAAGAAAGAATTTTTGTAAAGATGTCAGATATAGTCTTTATCAACACAGTCAATTACTGAGTTTTCTACCGAAAATAAATATACTGTTGTAAGCAAGAACAATATTTAAAAAAGGTGAACAGATTGAAGGGGTTAAGTATAATGTAGACGCAGTGGAATATTTGGCAAATATTTGTCCATGACTACCTCCGTTGGCGGTGAGGCGGCCACAGTCCAGGTGGTCATTCATTCCCGCTGGCAGGGTGTGTCTCTCCTTACGCATCCCTGAGGAGGTAGGTAGGAGCAACCCGTACGCTTTAATTCGGGTCCAGAGGTGCTTTACGGTCACTTCCAACGTGTCCGAAAGAGTGCTTGCTTCCCCACACCCTAACTCTCCAAACCCCCATATTGCCCCAACGACGTCCCCCCCACTGTTTTGATTTTACGCCTGTGACCACAACCCCGCTCGCAGGAGGGGGGCGCCCCGGGAAGCTGAGAGGAAAACTTGGTACTTAACTCAAGTGCTTGTGGTGTCAGACTGTTTTCCACGAAGTGTACATTGATAAGTTTTGAAGGAAGAGTACATTAATAGAAAATGTGTGTGTATTTAAATAATCACGCAAGTCTGTAAACAAAAATGTTATCATGGCCTGAAAAAACGACTGCATCAAGGAGGAATGTGGAGGGGCGTTGGGGAAGGTTTAGGAAAAAAAATACTGCATGACAAAATTATTAATTTAACTCTAATGCGCATGCATGAAACATGAACTCAGTCAAGGAAATACCGGCTTATACCGTACAAAGAATGAAAGCTGTTGAAACGGTCAACCCAGAAGTATGCTACTTCTGGAGTGACATAAAAGGGTAGTGAAATGAAACGACTCGTGAAGAATCTACTGTAGAGATTTCATGCTGTTAAAATAATGAAACACTCTGAGGACGTTCAGGTAGGTGAAAAGAATGGAGTGTCCAAGACTCTATGAGAGTGTGTGAAAGTGGGTGGGGGGGGGGGAGAAAGGGAGGAAGATAAAGAACAAGGCGGAGACATAAGTACGGAAGTATGTAAGAATGAATGTCGTGGACAGAGGGGATTTTCCTGAGCTCAAACAGAACTGTTTCGATGCTTTTTAGATGAGGTCTCTCCTCACAGGATGCAACTTTCGACAATAGATAACTGAGGAGATACACAAACAGAAAGCTGGAAAGAAGTTGTTTGGAGACAATACTCAGTACTGCTTCCAATTATATTAGATGAGGTCTTTCCTCATAGGAAGCAGCGTCAGACAACAGATAATTTAGGGAGATATACAAACAGGGAGCTGAAAAGAAGCTGTTTGGAGAAAAATACTCACTGAAGGATTGGGAGAACCACAATTATTTGAGTGAAGAAATCTGTGTGGACAACTGAACGAACATTAGTGATTAGGAACAATTCCAGGAATACTTGTATTTGTTTTGGTCAGAGAAGATTAAAATAGGATATATATATATATATATATATATATATATATATATATATATATATATATATATATATATATATATATATATATATATATATATACGCACGAGTGTATATATAAGAGAGAGAGAGAGAGAGAGAGAGAGAGAGAGAGAGAGAGAGAGAAAGTGTTGGCGCTGATGTTTAGGATTCTAACAAGTTCGCTCTCGATTCATTGACTTCGCATTTGTATCATAAATTATGATTAAATGAAAGAAAAGCATTATGGAGCCGAATGCTAATCGCCCGCCAGAATATGCTGTTGGCCAGGTTCAAGATTTTGGCCATATCTTGATACGCCGAAGGTTTCATGTTGATAGCTGAAGCCGTTCATGAGATATAATGGTGCTAAAGTCGGGTGATAAAAACTAGTTGACCTTTGGTAGCCATTTTGGTGACCTTGGCCTTGACCCCGAATGCTCATTTTCGAACTCGGCCAAGATTTTCCCCATATCTTGGTACCCTGAAGGTTTCATGTTGACAGCTCAAGCATGAGAAGTATGTAATGGAAAACACACACACACACACACACATACAGATGCAGACAAAAACATTATCGCTCCGCCTGGTAAGGCGGGCAGTAATAAATCATTACGAGTATAAGGACTGCAACTGCTGAACGAGAAATCGTCAATGTTTCATTCATCTCCTTGAGGGTTAAGGAGAGAATTTGTTAAAAATTTACCTCCGTCAAGGAGGTTTTGTTTTACCCGGCATTTGTTTGATTGTTTGTTTGTTTGTCTGTCTGTCTATCTGTTAGCAGGATTACTCAAAAGGTTATTAACGAATTTGATTAATTTTTGTGCAAGGCCAAGAAAGAGATTATTAAATTTTGGGCCGGATCCAGTTCCGGATCTGCAGTATCCCGCACAATATCTCCAAACGTTCCCAATGAATTTCAGTGAAATTTTGTTGAAAGGACGGTCGTGCACCAAGAAAGAAATTATTAAATTTGGGGGGCGGATCCGGATCCTATATCCGCCTATCCTGATGCGGGATAAGTTGTGAACGGATTTTGATGAAATTTTGCGGAAGGATTGGCCATGGGCCAAGAAAGAAATTATTAAATTTGGGGGCGGATCCGAATCCTGAGCCAGAAAATCTCGCACAGTACCTCCAATAGCTCCCGATGAATTTCAATGAAATTTTGTGGAAAGGTGGGCCATTCACCAAGAAATACTTGTTTAAAATTTGGGGCGGATCCGGATCCGGATCCTTCTTTGTGGCAATGGCATTGACAGAGGTATGCACTCTCTGAGCGCACTTTAGTCTCATTATAGGATGCCATCAAAAGTAATGTAATACCTATGAACTAAATATCTCATTGTCAAAATTAATATGTAAAATTGTCGATATATCAGTGGAGGAAATTTTGCCACTGACATTGTTATAATTTCGTTGGTTGCGTCTCTCTTCCTCCCCAGCCTCCATCTTGCTGCTAAGCGGCAGCTGGGATTCGAATCCAGCGACGTAACGCTTATTCTCACCAAGTATGGCCCATGCACTGATAAGTTAGGTGAGCCCTCCCCTGTGCCGATGTAGCCGTTAGGGCCAAGAGAAGAGCACAGGGTGCCTGAACCTTCTCATGAAATGGTAAGTTCATCTTTAATATGGTATTATAATTTTTTTTTTTATGCTAGGAAGAAGGAACCAAAGCCCACAAGCCCGCAAAAACTGTTCCTTCCAAGAAAAAAACAAAATATAATAGAGAGACAAATTCAAGATCCGATCATTTTGAGATGCCTGGACACGCTGCGTTTGAAAGACTGGAGATCACAGCTAGAAGGAAATGCAGACAGAAGGAGACAGTTCCAGAGTTGACCTGTTGCATAATTGAAGGACTGGGAGTAACGGTTAACTCTTGCATTAGAGAGTTGGACAGAAAAGGGATGAGAGTTTGCTGCTAGACGGGTGCTACGCACCCGTCGTAGAGGTGGAGGAATGCAAGCAGAAAGTTCAGAAGAGCAGTGACCATTGATGTAGCAACAGAAAAGAGATAAAGATGCAACAGTGCGGCGAAGAGACAGAGGTTGAAGGGAGCCAGTAAAAGGAGGAGAGTTAATGAGACGAAAAGCCTTTGACTCCACCCTATTGAGAAGAGCTGTATGTGGGGAACCTCTCCACACATGAGAGTTGTACTCTACATAGGGGCGGATGAAACCCGTGTATAGAGTCAACAATTGTGTAGGGATAAGGAAGGAACAGAGTTGGCTTAGCACACCTAATCTCTTGGAAGCAGATTTTTCAAGACATGTAATATGATCTTTCCAAGACAAGTCCCAAGTGAATGAAACCCCAAGCATGTTCAAGGATGATGCAGGATTAAGCTGAATATTATTAAACATTAGTGGGTACACGTGTGGAAGATTTTGTCAGGTTGATAGGTGTAAGAACTGAGTCTTTGATACATTAAAAACAACCAGATTATTTTTACTCCAGTCAAAGATACGAGCCAGGTCAGACATTAGGTGTGCCATAGCCTCATCCCTTGTTTGCTGAAGTAACTGCTGAGATGGACGTTGCAGGAACCGAGAGGAAGGGGGAAGGATGAAGTCATCAGCGTATGAGTGGATAGGGTTAGATGTACAGCTTATATGGTCATTGATGAATAAAAGGAAGAGAGTTGGTGATAGGACAGAGCCCTGAGGAACACCACTGTTGATAGATCTAGGAGAAGAACGATGGCCATCTACAACAGCGGCTATAGAACGACCAGAAAGGAAGCTATAGATGAAGGCACAGATAGAAGGATAGAAACCGTAAGAGGGCACTTTGGAAATTAAAGATTTATGCCAGACTCGATCAAAAGGATTTGAGATGTCAAATGCAATGGCAAAGATTTCGCCAATGTCCCGAAAGGAGGATGATCTGGAGTCTGAAAGGTAGGTGAGAAGATCGCCAATGGAGCGTCCCTGAGGGAACCCATACTGACGATCAGAAAGAAGGTTGTGAGAGGAAAGATGCTTTAATATCTTTCTATTAAGAACTGACTTGAAAACTTTTGAGATACAGGATGATAAAGCAATTGGACGATAGTTAGAGGGTTGGGAATGGTCACCCGACTTTGGGACTGGCTGAATGAGAGCAAACTTCCAGCAAGAAGGAAAGGTACATGTTGATAGACAAAGACGAAAGCGTTTACCTAGGCAGGGTGTTGGCACAGAAGCATAGTTCTTGAGGACAACAGGAGGGACTCCATCAAGCCCATATGCCTTGTTAGTATTGAGGCCTGTGATGGCAGAAAATACATCAGCTGAAGAAATTTTAATGTCAGCCATGAGGAAGTCAGAGGGGGGAAGTGATGGAGGAACAGCACTGGAATTGTTTAAGGTGGAATTGGAGGAGAAAGTCTGAGCAAAGAGATCTGCTTTAGAAGAAATAGCTACAGAACCATCAGAGTAGAAAAGAGGAGGGAAGGATGATGAGGTAAAGTTGTTAGAATGTTTTTCGTAAGGAGCCAGAAGAAGCAGGAAGAATTCGAGTTGGAGAGCTGAGAGCATTTAGCACGGATGAATATATTTTTAGCTGAGTGAAGAACAGACTTAGCACGATTCCAGGCAGCAACATAAAAAAGATGTGATTCAGGGGTGGGTTGGCTCCGGTACCTTTTATAGGCCCTCTCCTTGTTGTGGACAGCATTAAAACAAGTGTGATTATACCAAGGCTTTCTTGCATTAGTCAAAGGATATGAGAAAGGAATGTATGCTTCCATGCCCGAGAATAACCTCCATAATGCGCAAGGCACACTCAGATGGCTCCCGGTCATGGAAGCAATAATCATTCCAGGGAAAATCAAAGAAGTACCGCCTGAGGGCCTCCCAATCCACAACTCCAAAGTGCCACAGATGACGTTTCTTTGGAGGGTCCACAGGTCGTACTGGAGCGATAGGACTGGTTAAGGTAATAAGGTTGTGATTGGAGGAGCCTAACGGAGAAGAAAGATTAACAGTGTAAGGAGAAGGATTATTTGTGTAGAAGAGGTCAAGAATGCTGGAGCTCTCTCCAAGGCACTCAGGGATACGGGTAGGGTGCTGTACAAGCTGCTCTAGGTCATTGAGGATAGAAAAGATGTAGGCTTGTTCACCAGGTGGATCAGTGAAAGGAGAGGAGAGCCAAAGGTGGTGGTGAACATTGAAATCTAGAATGGAGATTTCAGAGAAAGGAGGAATAGATAGGATGTGTTCCATCACAGAAGTAAGATAGTCGAAGAATTTTTGATAGCATTAGGGGATAAGTAAACAGCACCTATATATTTAGTTAGAGAATGATCGGAAAGCCAAAGCCAGAGTGTAGAGAATTCAGAAGAATCGAGTTCAGAAACACGAGAGCAAATAAGTTGTTGCGTATATATACACAAGAGCCACCTTTGGCTTTGAAATGTGTATAGAGAAAGTAGGAGGATACAGAAAAGGGTTTGCTGTCGGTTATCTCAGACAGCTGAGTCTCAGCTAGGAAAAGAGGGTGTGGTTTAGAGGAGGAGAGGTGTTGCTCAACAGAGCAAAAGTTAGAGGACAGGCCGCGAATGTTGCAGAAATGAAGAAGTGAGTCAGACAGTGGTTCCAGGCAGGAATTACACCCAGCTAATGGAAACTGGAACTGATGCGTTGACCATTTGGTTTATGCAGTTTTCAGCAATTTTTCCTGAGCACTCATCCATTGCAGTTTTTTTTTTTTTTTATGTACTTTGTAAGTAAGGAGGGGTTATGTTTGGCTGGGCTAAGCTAAAATTGGTTAATCAATTTCCTCGCAGATGTAATAAAACACGAAAATAGGAGCTAGAGAATCTCCCCAACTAATTATTTACTAAGTACACACACACACACACACACACACACACACACACACACACACACACACACACACACACACACACACACACACACACACAATAGACCGGTGTTCATTGAAGAGAAAGTGATTACAA
>NC_137053.1:25650586-25663086 GCF_032717465.1 Coenobita brevimanus | reverse complement strand
CCAGCGTGACGGTTTTGCATTGCTTGCGTATAGGTCTGAATCTTACATAGGTTCCTGGAGGGTTACTGATCATGTAGTGCTCCTTCGGTCGTAGGTTGACCTCCTTCTTTAAATGTTCTGGACAGAGGTGGCTGAATCAAGAGCCCGTACACGTGGAAAGGGATGATAGCGTGACTGTTGCTGGCACTATGTAGTGCGAATTAGTGCAAAATGGGAGGGTGCTAAAATAAAAGGCCGAGGTCAGTCTTCCAGGAATCTAATTCTCTGCCATACAGCTTATAAAGGTCAATTAAGCAATAAGTCTAAAAAAAATGTGTCTTTTATCAATGTTTATTGCCTTTTTAATAGTTTACAAACAGTGACTTCGTTCAGTAAAGTACAGAAGAGCAAGAAAAGTTTTTATGTTAAGTTCTCATTGTCTCCTTCACACTGGTAAACTGTCTGACAGGTTTACCTGAGGTAAATAAATTTATTTGGATGCGACCACATAAAAGTCCTCCCATATAAAGGATTAATCGATACACTTGTTAATCACCATGCTCATGAAGGTTATGTAATGTACTCAGCGAGCGACTAAATCCAGCCCAACAGCGTTTATTGTGATCCTATTGCACGTGGGGAGGTGTGAGAAAGGGGTTATGGGTACAGGACTACTACAGTGCTCACGGCCCCCTTAACTCCCCCTTAGCCGGTGTAATGTAACTAGGAGAATGAAGACAGAGAAACGAGGGAGTACTAGTGGCACCGAGAAAGTATGTCTCTGTGTTGATCCCAAGCCGTAACTCATGATTATCTAACAGTCCTCCACCCCAAACACCTCCCGTCTTAGAAGGCGAAAAGGGAAGGCGTGGAGAATAATCAGAGAGAGAGAGAGAGAGAGAGAGAGAGAGAGAGAGAGAAGGAAGGAAGGAAAGTTGGGAACGGAAGTAGTGAAAAAGGAAGAGCGGTGAGAAAAGGAGAATTAGCGGAAGAGATCATGTTACCTAAAAAGGGAACAGAGTATGATGTGTGGACTGAGAGAAGCAAGGGCAGAAATGGACATGGTTGAGATGCAAGGAATGGACAGAAGAGGAAACGAGAGTAGAAGACGATGACCATGGAAATATGAAGGGATCCAGTGTATAGTATGGCGAAAGAGACAAACAGTATGGATTGAGGAAGGAATGGGGAAAAGAAGTCAGGGTACGATATATATATATGAGACAGAGAATCAGGAAAGCAAATTTATTTCGATATTGCATAAAACGAGAATTTATAAAGGAAATAAGATATCTATATAAATGAGAGAGACAGACAGACAGACAATGAGAGAGAGATCATCGACAGTAACATACTTCATGACCTCCAATCGTAATCATGGCTTCATCATTCTCGTTGTTAGTTATGGCAAAAACAGCGTTCTCTTTTCATTTAGTTTCATTCCATACTTGTTACAATACATCAACACCGCATCTAACTTTCTCATACAAATCTCTCGTGACGTAGCAATGATGGCAGTATCGTTTACTAGTAGGAGCACCTGCATAACACCTAGAAAACCATCTGATGTAACTGCTTAGTTCAGCTACTGAACCATTTTGTCTACGTATATAACGAAAAGCAAACAGCTATAGTGTGCACCCTGCCTGACTCCTACTGTGGCCTGTGCCGTAGCAGCTTTTAATATATTTCTTGTACACTTATATATCTGCCTGATCGCTGTTAACATAACTTTACCACATCCTTATGACTTTCAGTGCACTGATAATTTATTTCTATAATCAGTCAATACTACATACAATTTTGATTTCAGCTAATTTGCTTAATCACACAAAAACCTAAATGTCCTCATCTGTACGGGCATCCTCATTTCTCTGTAGTCCCAGCCGCACGTTTGCAGTGTTACTCCAAACTTGTAATTTATTCTATCTATCTATCTATTGCCAGACGCCATAATCCCGTAAGGGGTGGTCATTTGACTTTGAGTTATTTGTTTTACGGGGAGGGGCACTAACCCTCCACCAACCCACTTGCTGACACGTAGGGAGCACGTATGTTCTGGTTATATGGTTACCACCTAGCGTTGCAAATGGTTTCTTGGCTTACTTGAAACCATTTGGCTTGTCACTCGATGTAAAGCCACCTGTAGGGGAAAGAAAAGCAATAAGAAGTGACAGGAAAGATGGGAGAAATAGGAAGAAAGGAGGGCAGGCACAGAAAAAGAATGGTAAAGGCAATTTATTCAGAATCAGTAAATCATCTACCTTACCTAATGTGTCCATAGTTCCCACATGCCTTCCTGTCTCCAGACTTAAACAAGATAATCAGCCTACTGTAACACCATAACACAGGGTAACACGTATGTTGAAACACTGCATTGATACACACCCAGGAGGAAGAAGAATCACGATACTGAAAGTCTGGTCAATAATCCTGGGCAAACTTCAGAGTAAGTTTTATTTTTATTCATTGATTTAATTTCCTCATCCAGTTCACTAGAAGTAAAGGGTTCAATATTGCCCGCCTTTAGAAAGGAGGAGCGATGATGTTTTTACCAGCGCCTCTGTGTGTGTGTGTGTGTGTGTGTGTGTGTGTGTGTGTGTTTTACCATTGTGTATGTACTTGTTGCCATTATGTCTCATGAACGACTTGAGTTATCAACATGAAACCTTCAGGATATCAAGACATGGCCAAAATCTTTTACGTGTTCAAGAACGGGTACTCGAGGTTAAGGCTAAGGTTGCCAAAATGGCTGTTAAAGGTCAACTAGTTTTAAAATGGATCTTTTTTTTTTTTTTTTTTTTTTTTAAATGTGAAACTCGGTGACTGAATTCCGTAGAGTTTTTCGGAATTTCTTCACATTTGGTTTGTAAGTAGCTTGTAACTTGGCCAACAGCATATTCTGGCTGGCGATTAGCATTCGGCTTCAGAACGCTTTTCTTTCATTTAATAGTGGGATTGAGGGGCAAACTGTAACAAATAAATCAGCAGTGTTTTCTTCTATTAATGCAAATATAATGTTAAAAGCGAAAGTATTTGATGCAGCAGTAATGTCAGCCCCGCTGTACAGTAGTGAGACTTGGTTATCAAATGATTATAAAGATATAGGAAGACAATACAACTATTAAATGAAATCATTACTTTGGGTAAGAAACAGTACAAGTCTTAATCTGTGTCTTATTGAATCAGGAGTACCTTTGGTACAGTTTATGATGGCCAGAAACAGGAAACGTTTCTTGCAGTCTAGGCTTGGAGTACCTGATAATGAAGAACCATTTCATATTGTTTTACAGTCTATGTTAAGAAGTAAATACACCAGGCTTAACAAGCCAATCCTGCTACAAAGTATACCACATATATATCAGAATAATATCCTGGACCGAGTGTGCATGACGTTTACCACGACGGTAAGTAGCCTACACTCCAGATAACGTATGACAAGCGTTCACGATGTTACGTTTAATGTCTTATAACCTAAAGATTGAAACAAGTAATTAAATGGAACCGCACGCCACAAGGGCAGCGACTGTGTCAATGTAACAACTGTTTTATATAGACAGAGCGGCATGCGCTGCTGGAATGTGCGCTGTTCGCAAGACTGCTTGATAGGTTTATGCAGTTTGATGTAAATAGCTTAAGCAACTGATTTCGTGATGGGAACCACATGGTTGAGTTATGTAAATGTATATAGAAAGTTCTTAAACTGTATAAACTAAAGCTTAGTAAATATAAAATCAACCATACTGTATAATGTAATATTATGTTGTGTAAGGATGGTATGCTGCTCTTAGTATAATTTAGTCTGTTGGTAGATTAATATTTATATGGCTGCTCATTAATAAGGGAAAAAAAAACTTTGCATTGGACAAATCGTCTCAGTGCCATGTACTCTGAACATAAGTATCATACTTTTCAAAAAAGTAACTCATCTCATGGTACATTAGGCATACTCCAGAGAAGGTAAGCTGACAATATTGCATGAGAAGCTAATTTCGCTGAAGATGGTTAGATGACCAGTAGGCAAACAACATTTATATATCGATAATTAACGTAAAATTCATCCATCTATCATCCACTTTCTTACCCTATCAGAAGCTTTGAGGCCTTGGGACAGAGTAGTTCAGATACTTAAGGCAAGAGTAACAAATCGCTCACTGTGAGTGGTATTATGTGATCAATAAAGCAAAACCTCTCTCGGGATGCAAAGCATACCTGGGTACATCCGGTTAGAGCGGCATATCCCAGAAGACCACCAGACGTCGTCTGTTTGGTTATACTAGCACATAAACCCGTCTCTGGATACATCTCCTAGGGGTCAGCCTCCCGCCCACATGTATTCCCTAGTGGAACTGTTCTCAGTCTGTGGAGTTATTTTCCTTAAAAAAACTTATATTGTTTTCCTCTGAACCAATTTACCTCCACCACATATTACCTTTAACCAGTGGTGTACAACATACAAATATGAGCCAGCTCGGATGGCATATGACCTACCTCATATGAGCTGAATTCTTAACAGCGCACTATAAAGCTTCTCGTAGGAGCATGTCACACAGATTTTACAGGATTTTAGGCTGTCTATCATCCCTTATCGCACCCACTAGATTGAGCACAGTATCGTAACAACTTCTACTATGAACAAAATTCTTGCACTTTCTAATCAAGTTAATGGTGCAGCATCACAGGAAGGCTCAAACTGGTCTTGAAAAGCCGGTTTTCGATAATACAATCGGACCCAAGGCCGAAAGAGGCTAAGGGAATAGAGGAAAAGATGGAATCAGTTAATGAAAGCACTTCACGCTCCAGTTATGACTATTTGAACTCTCAGCTCACTGAGGCTTGATAGAAATGAGTTCTCTCATACTGTTGCCGGTTTCCAGACAAATGGGAAATTTCCGACCGCAATAACTTCGCATCTAAGGTGAGCCGAGGAAAATTATTTCATCAGTAGGTGTATAATAACATTTTCAAGCTGATGATGTACGTTTAAAGTCATTTTAAATGGTCACTTAATTGGCCATATTGGTGTACCACTTAGCCTGTTCTGCATCCGTCCCGCCACAATTCACGCGTTAATGCTCTTTTTAACACTGCCTACAACAAGGAGCGGGCTTACAAAAGGTATTGGCGCCTTGCCACCGCTTATTTCCATCTGTTCCATATTTCAGCCTGGAATCTTGATAAGTCTGCTGTTTGCTCTGCCGAAAATACTTTCATTTGTACTATATTCTCTGAAATCTCTGACTCAGATTCTTCCTGCTCCATCTGGCTCCTTGCCAAAAACCATTCTGGCAATTTTACGTCATTCACCTTCCCTCCTCTTTAGCACTTTGATGATTCTGTAGCTGTTCCATCAACTGAAGAAGCAGAACTCTTCACCCAGACTTTGTCCTCCAGTTCCACAAAGGACGACTCCTCAAATGTTCCCCCATCTCATCCCTTTTCTGATTTTCTCATGACAGGCAGTGAAGTTTCTTCAAACGATTTACTGTACTTTTTGCCCTCACTGACATCAATACTAACAGTATATATGGACCTGATGGAATCCCTCTTGTTGTTCTCAAGTACTGTGCTTCTGTGCTGACACCCTAGTTAGTTAAACTCTTTCCTCTACAGTATGTCTGCTGAGTTGTACTTATCATTCTTGCTGGAGGTTTGCTATCATTCAGCCTGTTCCTAAGAAAGGTGACAATTTCCAGTCCTCCAACCGTCTCATTATAAGTCACTTTATATATATATATATATATATATATATATATATATATATATATATATATATATATATATATATCGGTATATATATAGGCCCTCTGGCCATGCTGGGCCTTCACATTCCAAACAATTTCAGCAACAATGATTTTTTTTTTTTTGGGGGGGGGGATATGGATATATCTTGGTGCAACGCATTTCTTTTGCTTTCTGTGATATGTTTGCAGTTATTTTGTGAATTTTTCTGCGATTCATTACGAATCACAGGATGGGTTGAAGCTAAAAATTACTTTACCAGGTTGATTTAAAAAAATTGATTTTCGAGACTTGAAAATACAGCACCGGTCAGGTGAAGGTCGTCAATTTCCGAAGGCATGGCCACACGGGGGTTAACCCAAACGTCCCCTGAAAGTGAATAGTGTTTAATGAGTTTTGCATGTGACATTTTTTCTTTGGAGCACCCGGAGGCGTGTGCAAAATTTGGTGTAACACGACAGTGTGGGAGAAGCTGAAGGCTCCTCTCTCTCTCTCTCTCTCTCTCTCTCTCTCTCTCTCTCTCTCTCTCTATATATATATATATATATATATATATATATATATGGTGGAGGCGGCGGCTCAATCGGTAGAGAGTTAGCCTGCAGTCCTAAGGGACGCGAGTTCAAATCCCTCTGGGGCAGGGAACAGTTTAAGGATTCGAATTTCATAAAATCAGACTTTACTGATCTACCAGAAGACCCTCCGACATGTCGCAAAAATACCCCCGCTAATACCAATACACCAGTCCTCTATGAGACAGCCCTAGCATATATTCAGTATGGACGGTGGGTGTTAGCGCCGAAGTGGTGACATGTAGAGGTGTGCGGTACGTAGGAGGACTACTGGGCCTTGAAAGCAGGCTGTGAAGCCTATGCCCAGAGTCGGTCACACACACACACACACACATATATATATATATATATATATATATATATATATATATATATATATATATATATATATATATATATATATATATATATATGGAGCCTCTGTGATAGAGTGTGCGTTTTTGTACATGGGAGTACGAGGGTTCGCGTCCCGCTAGGGTAATAAACTTTGGAAGCATTCTTCCGACCACATACTGCTTTGGCGAACATAAGGGGTGCTGTGGTTGAACCAGAGTCTCGTACTATAAAGAATGCTTGCACCCAGCTGAGTTGAACGGGCCAATTACACTTGGTTAGCAGACTACACACACATCCAAAACCACTCCAACATTACAATCACACTTACAAGCACTTCTAACCTTACAATCTCTACCAGACAGCTTAAGCCACTTGGTAGAGATACATTGGCTGTATCGTCCGCACTTCGGTCGGGATTAGCCGGTCCTGTAGTGGACAATCAAATGGCTGATGAGAGATGAGATTATTGAAACATATATATATATATATATATATATATATATATATATATATATATATATATATATATATACATATATATATATATATATATATATGTGTGTGTGTGTGTGTGTGTGTGTGTGTGTGTGTGTCTGTAACAGCCCTTCCAATCTTAGCGTTCTTCCCGATCGCCAGTAATGCTCCATTAGTGACCTTTCACCTTCTTTTCTGACCCCTGGTCATCCTTCTTTCGGGATTTTGGCGAAAGCTTTGCCATTGCACTTAACATTTCTCAGGATTTTGACCGAATCTGGCATACATGTTCAATGAGAAACTGGCCTCTTACGGTTTCTATCATTCCGTCTGTGCCTTCAATTCTATGTTCTTTTAAGGTTGCTCTGCAGCTGTTGATGTACCCTGTCCAATCATACGCCAATGACTCCACCCTTTACCTCTCCATCTGCTTCTCACAGCGTCCATCACTGCAGGTACTTCAGTATTCATGGGATAAGGATGTGACACACCTAATTTCTGATTTGGCCTATATTTCTGAAATGAAAAGAAACTCTGTTTTTAATGCATCCCAAACTCAGAGCCTACAGATTTTTGCCAATTAATATCTACCGCAAGAGTATTCAATAATATTCGTTCACGATATACATCTCAACCCTTCCTCTTCTCTTGGTATCCTGAAAGCTACATTCTCTCTGGACCTATCTTGGATAAGTTATATTACCTCTCTTAGAAAATCTACTACCACACGACTAAGCATGCTAAGCCAGCTCAGTGTCTTCTTTACCTCCGTAAACTGTTAAATTTGTAGAGTGGTTTTATTCGCCCCTGTATGGAGTACAACTTGAATGTGTGGGGCTGTTCCCCACATGCAGCTCTTCTAAACAGGAGGAAATCAAATGCTTTTTGTCTCATCAACTCCCCTTCTCCTACTGACTTGCTTTAACCTCTCTCTCTTTAGCACTTTTCATTTTTATCTCTTCCTTATCACTACTTAAGTGGTCACTGCATTCCTTAACTGTCTGTTTGAATCCCTCCAGCAATAAAGCGAGCTTGTAGTTCTGGTCTGGCAGTGAACTTTCATCCCTTTTCTACCCAGCTCTCTAATGTGACAATAAACTGATATTCTCGGTCATTTATGTATGCAACACGTTAACTCTGCAAATATCATCTTCAGTTTATATTTCTCTTTCCCTGTGACCTACAGTCCTTTAAATGCAATGTGTCCAGGGAGCTCTAAATGAATGGATCTTGAAATTGGCTTTTTTTTTTTTTTTTTTTTTTGAGTTAATACATTTGCAGGCTCCTGGCTTCTGGTTCCATCTTCCCTGCATGTATATATATATATATATATATATATATATATATATATATATATATATATATATATATATATATATATATATATATAATTGCAGAGAGAGAGAGAGAGTTACTGTACGTCCCCGTCCCACACTGCTACAGGCTCCAACAGTAATAGTTTAGTATAGGAAGGACGCTGCCCAATGAGTTGATCATTTTAGGGTCAGCCTTTCGGTGTGCAACAACAATATCGACTCAGGCGTGTTATCTAAACACTGGCTTCTTAAGTTCGCTGTCTTTATTACCAAATAATTACACTGAATGCTTGCCAACTTCACTTCATTGTTTTCACAAGTACCGGAACTATACAATCTGCACTGACACTGAACTGACACTGAACTAAACTCAATTGAACTGAAACGAAACTGACTCCCCTAGACTCTTCCACCTCCTTATATAACCTTCCTATGTACTAGAATGATGTACAACGTTCTTGGAAAAGCAACAGTTGCCAACTCGGGGACATAAAAAATATCCAGAGTTTTCTTACACTGCGTAACACTAAATTTTTTAGCATACAAATTGAGGTAAAACCTCATAATATAACAATCACACAAAAAAAATATATTAAAGAAAAAGAGAATAAAAATTAAGGTACAACTTACATAATAGCTCTGCTCACAAATAGCAGGCAAACTGGCAACTCTACCATGTAACCAAACAACGAGAATTACTGAGAACCTTCCAGTGCTACCTAACTAGCAAGTCCCACTTCTCAACACTATCCCCTCCCTAGTCCTTTGCCATCCCGACAAAACTACATAATGTATACAAACATAATCTTTAATCCAAACTAAATACTTAATTATAAGCAAAATAATCCCTCAACTTATCAAGTCTTCTCCTATGTCGCTTCTGATGACCTTCCTGCTCCTCCGCTCAGTCCACTCCCCCTGGAATGTCTTGGTCCTCTTCCTGATTCACTTCTTCCCTCAGGAACCTGTCACCATCCTCTTGTACATCAGCTCCATGGTCCTCCTGAACATCCTTAGCTGCAGTTAACAAGATTCCTCAGAGACGTCCCAGCTATATTGTCCTGGCCCATGGTATAGCCACAGATGATTCACATGTACCACCTTTCGGTGAGATTTACTGCCTCCCCGAATCTGGTACGTTACATCTGACAGGTGGTCGAACACAGTGTAAGGCCTGTTCCATGGACTTTGCAGCCTCAGTGACTGTCTCTTCTTCCACTGAGGACTGTATAACCAAACTTTGCCACCATCCTTGAAGTTCACCTCACTTGCCTTGGCATGAAAACTTGAGGGCACCTTGTACTTGATGATGAGCCTCAGCCAGTCTTTCCTGAAGATGATTGCATAGCTGGAGGTGTCGGTAGGCAGATTTCACCAGGTGATCTTCCCATTATCAAGTCAACAGGTAAACATAACTCGTGGCCCAGCATCAGTTTTGCGAGGGTGTAGCCAGCAGACTCATGGGATGTGCCATTAGTGATGCAGGTAATTTCTGGTACCTCTTCAGTTCCTATCCCAGGGTCTAGTTGAATTTCTCCTCCATCCCATCTCACTGTGGCCTTAGTGGGGTGGTCTTGGTCTTCTTGATCCCCAGTAACTTGCAGCACTCACGGAACAAGCAGACTCAAAGTTTCTGCCCTGGCCTGAATGTAGTTCTTGTGGCATCCCAAAACAACAGAAAACTGCTCATCCAACACCTGAGCAACAGTTCCAGCCTCTTGATAGAGGATGGCATAGGCTTCTGGCCACTTTGTAAAGTAGTCCATGGCGACACATATATCAGTTTCCCTTTTAAGTGAATGGCAAAGGTCCAGCAGTGTCCACCTCGACTCTTTCCATCGTTGCACCCACCTAGTATAGCTGGAGATGGGCGCAACCACGTTTCTTGGGTCCCTTCTTGGCACAGCATACATCACAGGCCTGACACCACTCATCAACATCCTGCCACCTGCCTGTCCAATAGAACCTCTATCACGGCTGACTTAGAGTTTTCTTCACTCCCAGGTGCCCACTAGTGATCTGGTTATGGGACTCATCCAAGACCTCGGATCTCATTTCTTTGGAACCAGCGGTTGCGAATACTTGCTTAGGCCATTGGGTGTCTCCTACTGATGCTCCAGTACTTCGTTGTTCAAACAAAGTTCCCCTGACTCCAGTAGCTCTCAATTGCAGGGCTGAATCTGGAAACCTCTTCCCAAGATGGTTGCACTGTACTCTGCTGGTGCCACTCTAGCACTGCATCCTCCATCTGCATTCTCTTCAGGTCTTCTTCAGCTGACACTGGCCCTGTCACTTCAGTATGGAGACATTTCTTGCTAAGATTCCCATTCCTACTACATTGCTTGCCATCTGTTCTTCTGTCTTCTTGCACACTATCAGTCAAGGTTCTTTTGCATTTCCTCAGTGGTTGGGTTTCTTGGAAAAAATTGGCTGGTTGTTGCCTCTTGTCACCAGCCTTTACAAATTTACCCTCATCGTTCTTGTCTTCAGCAGCCTTCTTGCCATCCTTCTAATTAGGACAATCATAGCTGAAGTGTCCCACCCCACCAAATGTCCAACACTCATGTTGCAATTGTGGGTTTCCTTGCATGCTCCATTCTTCCTCCTTCCATTTGTAACAATCCACCTTCCAGTGTCCTGGCTCCTCATAATACCAGCAACTCCCTCCGATCTTCTCCTGTGCCCTCTTCCACTTGTAGCAGTCCTTTTGTATACGTCCTGGCTTTTCACAGTACCAGCAACTTCCTTCAAGTTTTTCTGTATCATGTGCTTGTCCCTTTCTTGCCTTGAATCCCACACTATGACCTGCCTGAAAAGTGGACATACTGAACCTAACTTAGGACTCAAATTCTGGAGCCCTGGCTAGTGCTTCTTGCATGCTTCTTGCTTGTGCCTGTTTCACTTGCACTTTCAGCTCTGCACTATCAAGACCATCAATGAACTGGTCCCTAATTTAAACAGTCAACAGGTTAGGTCCTGCTCCAGGGTACGCCTTGTGTGCCTTACTCTCTAGGCCCATGAGCAAGTTGCTGTAGGGATTCACCTCGAGCCTGTACATGGGTCCGGAATCTTGCTCTGGAAACCTCAGCCTGGTACATGGTCCCATATCTGTGCTTCAGGGCTTCTACGAAGGACTAATAACTGTTCCTCTCCTCCACTGACATCTGGCCCAGAGTTTCCATTGTGATACCCTTGAGACAAGTAACCAGCTGCATTGCCCTCTACCCATCATCCCAACAATTCTGATCAGCAAGTAACTCGAAATGCGCATGGTAAGCTTCCCAAAATATTTTGCCATCAAATTCCTGAGGTTTCCTTTTAACTGGACCTCCATTATAGCCATGCACTTCACTGGTTTGGGACCTAAAAACTGGGGTATCATAGTTAAGTCCAAGACTTAAACTTCTGCATACTGATTATTCAACCCTGTAACGCTACCTTTAGATGCTTGGGATTCGTCCGGATCCAGCATACACTATTTTTTCATATACTCCAAGTACACTAACCTGAGGCTCAGCAGTGCAATATGTCTCTACAGCCTCAGATCTCTCACTAGTTATTTCAAATGGCTGTCTACATGCTGCAACTGGTCATCTACATGTTTCAACTGGCTGTCTACATGCTGTCTGCATTCCGTCACGTTACTGCTTGCTTCATACTTCTGCTGCTGTGGCTCAGTGTATATTATTTTCCTCCTTCAACTGTTGTTGTTCTTCCTTCATTTCCTCCTTGACAGCATCTAGCTATCCTTGCATTTTCAGCTGTAATTCCCTATGTCGCTCCTGTAATGCCTCTTGAAGCTGTTCATATTGTTCTTTCTGTTCTTCATTCTTTGCCTGTAATTGATCTTTGAGTTCTTTCTGTCCATCTTTCTGTGCCTGTAATTGTTCTTTGAGTTCTTTCTGTCCTTCAGTCTGTGCTTTTAAATGTTCTTTGAGTTCTTTCTGTCCTTCATTCTGTTTGTGGTTGTACACTTTACGCTTGTAATAGCTTCATGATTGCTGCCAAACATATCTTCTTCTGCCTAGGTTGGCCTCTTGTCTTTGCACCTTCTGCCTCCACGTCGAAGGTATGACTCATT
>NC_137053.1:25540586-25648086 GCF_032717465.1 Coenobita brevimanus | reverse complement strand
TGGTTAATGAAGTGTGGAACACTCATTCTTGGTAGTAAAAGGAAAAAAAAACTGAATCCGAAAACGAGAAAAAAAGTAGATAGACATACATCCAAGAACAGAAGTGAGAAGAATCTAAGACAAAGTGACGGACAAGACAGACAAATATGAAACGAAGGAAAGCAAATAAGGGAACACACCTGCATGACTGAAACAAAGTGAAAGACCGGAAACAGACCATGAAAACAAGCCAACAGACAGAATGTAAATATAAGAAAGATAAAAAAAAAAAAATAACTACACATGAATGACACTCAAATAGCCAGAAAGAGACAGTCAGAGAATATGATGGAGACTGAATGGCAAAAACTGTCATGGAAGACGGTGAGACATGAAGGTGTAGGATGAGAGAGAGAAAAAACACAAGACTTAAATATACATTTGTAATAAAACAGAGACGAAGATACAAAAAAAAAGTGAGCGTATTGAAACAAACAAGTAAAATATATGCAGATGGGTAAACAACGTCAGACATCGAGAAATGAATGGAAACATTCTGAAAAGAATGCGAAAGAAAAATCAACAGAAATTACATGATTTGGAGGGACTAGATATAGTGTTCATTAATCCGTTCACTACTAAACGGTCTTCCTAAAATAAGAACAAATTAATAATGACGTCCTCACCGACAATGTTGATTTCGTAGATACCCTTGGAGTGTCCGGTACGTATTCGTTTACAGAGGTTTCTAGAATATATGGCAAGTTTATTTCCAAATCTCTTATGTTTATATCTATCATCTATGGTGGATTTATACGAATTTTGTCAACACACAAAAGGTAAAAATAAAAGTGACATTAATGAACAGTAAAAGATAAACAAGTCGTTCAAGAAGAGTTGACAGCATGCATGGTAAGATGACAAGAGTACGGCCCTGTATCTGTGCCTCAAACAGCTGCTACTGACGGTGTGCCTGCTTGATAGACTGACTTTTATGTTTTTTAATAGTTTGTGTGTCCTCGACAGAGAGAGAGAGAGAGAGAGAGAGAGAGAGAGGGAGGGAGGGAGGGAGGGAGGTGGGGACAACGGGAGACAGATATAAAATAAAAAATAAAAAAAGGAGTAGTATAGTGCAACACCCGCGCCTAGGTTTAAGGCCCGAATATTTGACTTTGCCATGTGACCTTGATCTTCTACTGAGTGTTCTCAAAATCGATATTTCATTCTTGCCCAGACTTTACCACTTCTGCAGAGTTTGGATCAGATCAGATCAACTCTGTCTGAATTGCCTTTGGCCAGGCACCCAGACATCTGACGTTTCCTTGTGGCCTTCACTTTTGACTGATTACTCCTAAACTTTCGTATCTTTGCCTTAACATGAAGCATTTCATAAAGTTTGGTCTTGGTCGGATAAAAGCTGCCTAAGTTGACCTTGTCTTGTGCTCTTGACCTTTGTCGCTGTTTTCACACACACACACACACACACACACACACACACACACACACACACACACACACACACACACACGAAGATAGACTAGAAAAACTGAATCTACCAACACTATCTACCTATTTCCAGACACCTCAATCCCGTTTGGGGTGGCCACAAACAAATCGCCTCCAAGTCGCCCTGTCCCCCACCATTTCACTGCCCTGCTCCCAACTCACACCCCCCTCTCTCATATACCTCTCCACCCCATCCCTCCATCTCATCCTCGGCCTCCCCCTCCCTCTTCCTCCCTCCACCTCACTCACATACACTCTCTTCGTCAGTCTTTCACCCTCCATCCTCTCCACATGGCCAAACCACCTCAGCGTGTTCCTCATAACGCTTCCTATCACATCCATATCCACACCACAACGCTCCTTTATATCCTCATTCGTCAGCCTGTCTCTCCATGTGACTCCACAGGCTCCTCTTAAATAACTCATTTCCACTACTCTCACTCTTGACTTGTGTCCTTCCAACAACGTCCAAGCTTCACTTCCGTACGTTAGAGTTGGTATCATAATACTGTCATGTAGTAACTTTTTCACTTCCATGCTCACCAACACTACAGGAGATAAATAAAAGAGAAGATATTATGCTATATAAATGCGTCTCAGGGAAAGAGAAAAGAGATATAAATGAATATATAACCTATGGGGAAGCATCAGCAAGAGGATACCGCAAAAATCTACATAAAAAGAGGTGATAAAGACAGAAGGAAATTCAGTTTCCCAAAACAGGGCAATTAATTAATGGAATGCACTACCGAATGAAATAGTGTGTGCCAAACAATTCATAACTTAAGGATATGTATGATAAAAATGGTTTCATACACGGGACAGTACGAGCTTGACTTATTCCTATTAGGATACAATTAGGTAAGAACAATTAGGTGAGAACAAAAGTTACCCCGTGGGTAATCCACAACCCATTCAAGAATTTTGAACTTAGTCAAATGAAGACTCTTTTAGCTATCTCACACAGGCACAGGAATCAAACTATGGCCTTGCCCTGTGTCCTTTATTTCTGACTGATTATTTTCAAACTAGAGTCCCCCTGTTCTTACCAAAACCTTAATCATTTCACCAAGTTTGTCACAATTTACAGTATATCAGAATTGAGATAACCTTACCCCATGATTTTCCCCTCTGACCTCCTCTTGTGACCATGATCTTTGACTAAGGATGCTAAAAATGAAATCCCTTTATCCTACCTGTATTGAAAATAGTTCCAGTCATTATGGTACTAATCGGTTAAGAACTACTTAAGTTGACATTGCCATGTGACCTTGACCTTTGACCCTCAGAAATTACAGGTCAAACCCTTCAATCAGCATCAACCAATCCACAAAAGTTGACCAAATTACGAAAAAAAAAAAATCTTATTTACTGTATTTTGTTTACACACCGATATATGAGTCTAAACTTGACATTACCCTGTGAGCTTCACCTTTGACTGAATGTTCTCAAAATTACTTCCCTTAGTTCCTATCGTGCCATCAACCATGCCCTCAGGTCTGGTCAAAATTAGATTAAATATGTTCGTGCCTATTTTGTTTGGTCTAACTTTGACATATCCCCGTGGCCTTGACCTTTGACAATTTGTTCTCAAAATCAAAAGAATTATTATTATTTTTTTTTTATCCTTCAACCCTTCCACCAAGTTTGGTTCAAATTTTTTTTTTTTTTTTTGGGGGGGGGAGATTTTGCTCACACACACACACACACACACACACACACACACACACACACAGGCAAACATGAACGCGCGGGCGCTGATAAAAACATCCGCTTTCAGTCCGCGAGTGCGCATGTAATTATATACCATAGGAAATAGAAGTGTACATAAGGAGTGCAAAGGAAAACAAAAAAACACCAGATATGTTGGTCCTTTCGTGCATGTTTAGTATAGGGAAGGTTGTAAAAAAACAAATACTATTCTGTCGGTTATGACAATGAGAGAAAAGCAGGAAGGCTTCCTACGCATTCCTGTTATTGGAAAATGAGAGAGAGAGAGAGAGAGAGGGGAGGAGAGAGAGTATGATGAAGCAGCTATAAGTTATTTTATGAACCTAATACACTCACCATCCACTCACTGGATGTAGTGCAGCTCTTGAGTGTCTGCCCTTTCCTCTCCCCCGTCCTTCCTTCCTTCCATCCTCTTCTGTCTTTCCTTCATTCTTTCCTCGTCCTTCTGCCTGCACGTGACTTTACACTCCCTCTTCTGACTTTCTTTCCTTCATTCTTTCCTCTTCCGTCTTGCCTATGGGTGATTATACACTGAGTGACAGGCCAAATGGTTTCCTGTACACCGGAAAACCATTTACTACGCTGGGTGGTAACCATATGTCCAAATTTTGGCGCCTGATGGTTTTGTGGTTAATTACGGAGCTCCAGTCGGATTGAGCCAGTGAAGATTTATATCCAAGGGATGGTTGGGGTTTATTGCTCACGTAATGCCACTTAGGGCTGAGTGAGGCTGGTCACAGTCATCTTAAATGTCAGATCAACTAGCCTATCCCCGGGCTCCTACGCTCCTCATGGGGCAACGTAGGATTGAATGATGAATGAATGAAAAAAAGAAATATTCCTGTGATTCCAGCTCCATCAGTAAAGGAACATGCACGCGTGAAATGGCTGCTGATGGGACGTCCATTCATTTCAAGGCAAATGGTTGCAACTTATCGCTTGTTACCGATGACATACGGACTATGATGCAGTCAAATATCCCGAGAACACTTCATATTTCACGTGCATTGCGCTCACATTTAATATTCCCTTATGATACACACTTGGCTAACATGAGGAAGAACAAGTTAATGTGATCACTCTCTCTACTACCGTAGAAGGTTCGGCCTTCCAAAGGGCAACAAGCAGACAACCACAGGTACAAATACATTTTTTTTTTTCTATCTATTTTCTTTCTTTTTCTATGCGTTGTCCCCTTTCACTATAATTCTGCCATTACAACACATTCCTATAGGAGAGCAAGCATAATTTTAATTTCTCTGTCGTTATATTATGTACAAAATTATATTGCTTCATTTTCCTATGTAAATCTCTTTACACAAATTAAACAGTAAGACACCAACATTTAACAGCCACACAGTGTTATCAACCAAACAACAGCAGTTCACATGAATGTGAAGAGTTACTGCTCATGATGTAAATGTTGAGAGTTTCAATAAATTAATTTCCTATATATTTAATATTTAGATGTGAAAATTTTTAGAAAGTTATAAACCAGTCGTTAACTTTGATACATATCGCTTTGATATCGTTTTTACTCGAACCATTAGAATATGACTAATAACCTACAGGAGATGTTGGCTGATTGCCGTTGAAAATTTCGTCTTCTCGTTTCTACTGGTCACAAAGGAAGGATGGAAGCAAGGGGGGGGGGGCGAAGAGGGGCAATGCTATTCTCATTGTGACGATCAAGTTTTCCACTTTATTTACCATGTTAAATTCATTCAAGTATGTCTGGTCGTTCAAAAGAAGTGAAACAATAAACTACACAGTAGTTTGTCCACTGTCACGGTATATGAGAGCGTGACGTTTTACCAGCCGCGAGAGCGAAACTGGTATCTTCTTCAATTTGTGTGTTGTGTGTGTGTGTGTGTGTGTGTGTTAGCACGATGACTTCGCAACCGTTCAAGATATCATCACAAAATCTTTGAGCTGTGTAGTAGGGAAAAAAAAAATCGATCACGAGTTCGAAATTGGTGAAAGTAGGTCAAGTCAAGGTCTGTGTGTGTGTATGTCACCACGATAACTTTGCAACCACTCAAGGTATCATCACTAAATTTTACAGGCGTGTAGTAGGGATGAAAATCTCGTACGACTATTGTTTCAGTCTGTATGCTTGTATTTATGTCTGTTAGTAAGATAACTTCGCAACTGCTCAAGATATCACCATAGCACGATAACTTCGCAACTGCTCAAGATATCATCACTAAATTATACAAGTGTGTGGTATGGATGAAAATCTCCTACGAGTTCCAAATTGGTGAAAGTAGGTCAAGGCCATATTCCGAGCCGCGCTAGATATGTATCGGCTCGCGGCTGGTGTGATTCCCCTGAACGGGGCCTCATTTTTTTTTTTTTTTTTACACACCTACAGGGGTCGCCAGAACTAGTGTGTATCCCTAACTTCGTACCTCACTGACTAAATAGCTGTACCTTTTTGAAGAGTGAAACCTGACAAACTGCAACCGCAAGATTTTCGCAAGGGTAGCACTTTACCTCCATCGATCTGGGGCCACTTACTGACTAAGCCGCTGTACCTTTTTGTAAGATGGGATCCAGGAGTAATGGGAAGTGTATGATGGATATATGGTATTGACGATGTATCTGGTGTGCGTCTGAGGTTGTTTCTGAGGTGGGTGTGGAGTGCATTTGGGGTGCGTGTGAAGGGCGTGTTTAAAGAAAAAGGGCACCTTTGGGGGATGTGCTGGGATGTTTGATATGGTTGAGGTAGGTGCGACTACCAAATCTGTCCTTTGTCTTTTCTCACTGAGTTTGAAGCCTTGGTACTACTCGGTAATTTAAGCATGAGAAAAGTCTTAGTCCTTTGTTTTAAAAGGTAAACACGTTGAGATAAACATTTTATTTTTATTTTTTTAAACTTAAAAAGTGAGATAAAAATGTAAATGCGTCTCCACTGAGTGTCTTTATACTTACGACTTTTGTAGCACGGCAGGAGTAAAGACACTTACCTGAAATTAGAAAAAAAAAATGCAGTTTGAGTAATAAAACAGTCATAATTCTTTAACCAATAAAATATACTTCAAAATTACAACAACTTGCCTACATTATTAGTCGGAATAACACACAGCAAATGTGTAAATATGAGTGATTTCCCTTGACAAACTTTTCTATGTGAGGGAAGCCTCCAGTCACACCTGAGAAACTAGAACTTTTTTTTCGTAGGGCACGTCCGTAGCTCCGATTCGACAGACATAAATAGAATGAATACATATATAATATAATATAATATAATATAATATCTATCTATCTATCTATCTATTGCCAGACGCCATAATCCCGTAAGGGGTGGCCATTTGACTCTGAGTTATTTGTTTTACAGGGAGGGGCCTCCACCAACCCACTTGCTGACACGTAGGGAGCACGTATGGTTTGGTTATATGGTTACCACCCAGCGTTTTAAATGGTTTCTTGGCTTACATGAAACCATTTGGCTTGTCACTCAATGTAAAGCCACCTGTAATGGAAAGAAAAGCAATAAGAAGTGACAAGAAAGTTGGGAGAAATAGGAAAAGAGGAGGGCAGGCACAGATAAAGAATGATAAAGGCTAAGGAAGAAGTAGGCAGCACTACATCAAGTGAGTGGATGGTGGTCGCCACCACCTACCCTAATATGACATAATATGAGAGAGAGAGAGAGAGAGAGAGAGAGAGAGAGAGAGAGAGAGAGAGAGAGAGAGAGAGAGAGAGAGAGAGAGAGAGAGAGAGAGAGAGAGAGAGAGAGAGAGAGAGAGAGACTCCGACAACTCCGACAAGAAGTGTAGTAATATAGAATTCAGGGCGGATAAAGTGTGAAACTGTGTTGGATGATAGTGGAAGAATACTAACAAATGGATGTGGAGTATGGAGCAGAAGAGATGAATATTTTCACAGACTGATGTATGAGAATGATAACATGAGAACAGCGTAACGGGGACTGGGTTTGGTGGGTTGCAGAGAAGGAATGGGGTGCCAGAAACTGTGACACTGGTAATGTGAAAAATGCTGTCAAATAGCTGAAAAGAGGGGAAGGCACCAGATGCTGATGAGATATATGCAGAGATGATTAAAAGAAAGGAGAGACTGGAATTAAGAGTCTGTTGGAAAAATATAAGAAAGCTTGTATGAGTGGAACTGTGCCCGCAGAGTAGAGGATGGCTGTATGGCTGCCCCTGTAACAAATAATGGTGATTAATGTAAGAAAATAAAATATTGTGATACAATAATGTCGAGTGGAATATGAAATGTATATAGAATAACTGGTAGGTGACGAACAATAAGGCTTTGGAACTGATAGAGGATGTTGATCAATTAATTTGTAATGAGGCAAATAGTGGAGAAAGCTTGTAAATGACTGTAAGGTATTCATGGCATTAATGGATGAAGAAAAAGCAAAGGATATGGCAGATAGAGAGGGTTTATGGAAGATTTTACATAGCTGCAGTGGAAAGGAAATGCTGTTGAATGCTGTTAGAGATTTTTTGATGGTAGTTAATCCTGTATAAGAGTAGGCGCTTGTTTGCATGAATAGTTTAACATAGTGCTGGAGAAGGGTAAGGGCGTGTGATGTCCCCATGGCTGTTCGGTACTTATATGGATGGGATTATGATAGAGTGAAGGATGAAAACTATTTTTAAAATGATGTATGCAGATGATGTGCTGCTTCCTCATGGTGAACAGGAACATTGCAAATTAGTGCAGAGTTGGGCTGATGTCTGTTTGTACTGCCCACTGAACGTAAATGTAAATAAGAGTGAAGTGAACCCTGTTAAGAGACAGTGACTCCCAATGGTATTGTTCATTTAAAGGGAGAGAGAGAAGAACTGGTGAGAGTTTAAGTACGTAGGTCCAATGAGAGAATCATCATCATCATCATCATCTAATCGTGTGTTGCCCCATGAGGAGCATAGGAGCCCGGGGCTAGGCATGTTGGTCGTGACATTTAAGATGATAGCGACCAGCCTCACTAACCCCTGAGTGGCATTACGTGACCAATAAACCCCAACCACCCCTTGGATATATAAACCTGCTCAGGCTCAATCCGATTGGAGCGCCTTAATTACCCACTAAACCACCAGGCGCCATAATTTGGTTATATGGTTACTACCCAGTGTAGTAGGCCTAAATGGTTTCCTGGTCTACAGGAAACCATTTGGCTTGTCACTCAGTGTATAATCACCCATAGGCAGAAGAAAGAGAAAATCATGAAGAAAAAAAAAAAATGGACGAGGGACTGTTGAGTAGTCACTCATAGGCATAAAGAAGAGGTAAAACTGAAGCAAAGAAAGACAAAAGAGGACAGAAGGAAAGAAGGAATGAAGAGATGAAAGGGCAGTCACCCGAGAGAAACACTACATCGAGTGAGTGGATGGTAAAACAGAGGAAAATATGCAAAGGAAGTGGAAAGTAGACTGGGCAGACAAGGAACTTTCCTGGTGCTATGAAAGCCTTGATTCGGAACAGATATGAGCGTGGCAGCTGCAAGAGGATTGCATAAAGGAGTATAACTACCCTAACTAATGTACAGATGTGACACCTTAGTGTGACATCAGAATAAAAAAATTACTAGTTACAGCGGTGGAGAAGGGGTTCTTGAGAAATGTGAGTGGAGTGCGGAGCGTGGAGAAGATAAGAAATAATATGATTCGTCAAATATATAAAGTAAGAAAGCCCATGGACAACAGTGTTGGAGTTCAGTAGGTGTGCTTATATGGAATGATTATATGGAGGGATTGGGTATAAATAGAGTGCTGAGAAGGGTATATATGGGTGAATTTTAATGTGAAAGGAGCCATGGTAAGTTAACATGAGGACGGATAGTAATGGTAAATGAGTGTGTGCAAAGAGAGGCATGGAGACTGACGAGCCTAGGGAGCTGACAAAGGATCAAGATGGCTGAATGAATTGAGTAGGGAGCAGTACAGGCCAAGAATTTTGCACCCCTTTTATAACATGACAATCGTCTAATTGGTAATTATGAACCTACGCGTGGAAAGGTGTACGCACGAGATGAAACCAGGATTCTGGGGGCTTAAATGGTGAGTGAATGGAGTGTGTACCCCATTTCATTGGCTATGTTGTTAATGACTTCTTCCACTACCATTTTCTTTTCCCTTCTTGGTTTTCAGCATTCTACCTCAACCCACACAATGTTGAGGAAAAGAGGCCAGGTGATATGGCCAGGTGATATATATATATATATATATATATATATATATATATATATATATATATATATATATATATATATATATATATATAATAACTTGAACTTCTAAACCACCCACGTGTACTCGAATACCAGTAGAGCAGCATCATACGAAACATTAACCTTAACCTGTAACTTTAGCAGTTAACATATTGTCACATACTCAGATTACAGTATAATAACCAGTAGCCTACCTGAGCTGTTTGATGACTTTAGGACTAAACATTCTGTGGGTTAAATTTATCGATAGTCATAAAAAGCGGCTGGGGCACATAAGGTTAACAAAGAAATGTATGCATGACTGATAATATTTATTACCTTATTTCTATAGCCTCGTTTTTATATATTCCCCGCCGATTTTCTGAGGGCCAGGATGGTGGGAGAGCGCCTTACTTTTAAAAATTGCTTTGAGGTGTCAAGGTTGTCTAATGAGAGGATATATGATTGTTTTACTATTAACTCTCTCTCTCTCTCTCTCTCTCTCTCTCTCTCTCTCTCTCTCTCTCTCTCTCTCTCTCTCTCTCTCATCTGTTTCTTCTGTCCATTACAGATGATGGAGAAGGGTAAGGATAAGGCGGGGAGGACGGTAAATAGAAGAAGAGACGGGTGTTATGCACAATATTAAAGCCCCACTGAAACTAAATGTAAGAAAAATATTAATTTCTATAAAAACGTTTTCACTAACTTTTTCCAGAGGATATCTAAGTCAAAGTATAGCCTGCTCCCGACAAAAAACTTCTTTTCTTTCAACCGACGCTAAATCAAAGCCCATGCTTCCCCTAGGCTATACAAACGGAAGCCCATGTCACAGTTATTAGAAACACCCCTGTCGTTCTCAAAACTTTGGTTGTCATTCGACACTAGTTGCCATCACTGTGCTTCCCCATCGGAAATCTAGCTGCCTTTTGTCAGTAACTTCTTCGTCACAAACGGGAAAAGAATCTCCAGTTAGCAACAGGACACTGTGGGCGAAAGCTGATGCGAGCAAGTTCTGAGGAAGTGAAATACAGTGCTTGATCCTTACTCTACGCTTTATATTATCACATACTCGGTGATAGTGTAACAAAGGCATAAATCAAACCCTGCTGTGAATAAGTCTCATTTGCTTAAGTAATATAAAAAATACATACAGTTTTTCGTTTTATTCCCAGCACCTACCACTTCATTAACCTCCACCAATGTAATTTACCATTAGCCTAACTATATGCTATGTGTAACTCTGCCTAGAAAACTGCTAATAGATATCAAACCACCCCCCGGGAGACGGAGCTTCAAGATAGCTATGGATCATCTATCTTGAAGATGACACAAATAAGTTTTATTCTACACAGGTACATAATGTGAGGTGTGAAACATGAAGGGTGGGATGTGGCAGGGATGGAAAGGGTGAGCCAGACAGAGTAGGGGTGAAGCAGGGACGGGGAGAGGGGGGGAGGTAGGGATGGGAGAGGTGAGGCAGGCTGAGTAGAAGTGAAGCAGGGAGGGGAGAGTTGGTTCGGATCATTCCTCCCTCATCACGTTGCTCCTCCCCAGAGATCAGGCTTAACACGCTTACCTCTTTTGCCCTTTCTTTTCTCGCAGCTCCTGTTCTACTCTCCTTTTTCTTTTCAACTACATTTCTTTTCTCTCAACTCTCCTTTTTTTCACCTTCCTCTCAACTTCTCTTCCTCTCTATCTTCTCTCTTTTTTCTTTTATTCTCCTGCTCTCCTTCTCAGTTTGTTCATCCCCCTCTCTTCACCTCTTTTATTCAGCATATTTCAAGACTCATTATGTGTTTTGCATTGCTCGTTCTGCAACTTTCCTAATCTTCCCATTCCTATTCTCAATATTTCTCCATATCCTCCTCTGCTTCCATATTTTCTTAAGCCTTGTCATCCCCTTTCTTTTGCCTTCCAATCATTCTCTCTTTTCTTTTCCCTTCTTCCTCCTCAGTTTTACATCTCTTTCTTTAATCGCCCTATCTTGGCTCTTTCTTTTCTTCTTCTTCTTCTTCTTATCAACATCATCATCATATTGACACTTATGCTTCTCCTCCTTTTCCTCTTCGTTTTCGTATCTTAAGTTGTGCTTTAACCTCCTCCTCGTCCTTGTTTTCCTTGATCTCTATATCAGCATCTCTACCCTCTTCTACATAGTCCCCGTCTTTTCTTCCTTCATCTCTCTCTCTCTCTCTCTCTCTCTCTCTTGATAAATTGCTTAATTGGGAGGAAAAATGACAAATGAGTTTTAATATTGATAAATACATTGTTCTAAATATTGGGAGTAAAAATAAAAAATTTAATTATACAGTGAATCATTCTCAACTCATGAATGTAAATCATGAAAAAGATTTAGGAATAATTGTAACAGATGATTTGAAGCCAAGTAAACTGCGCTGCAGCAATAATGAAAGCTAACAAACCAGTTGGATTTATAGGCAGACCACTTAAGTTCAGATCTGAAAATATACCGGTAATTCTTACCCTGTACAATTCCTTGGTGTGTCCACATCTAGAGTAGTGTGTGCAGTTCTGGTCACCGTATTACAGGGCATCTATAGAGAAATTAGAAAGAGTGCAACGACGAGTAACAAAAATGATACCCAGACTGATGAACAAAACATACGAGAAACGAATAAATCAGCAAAAGTTATCTAACCTATCAAAGCGCAGACTACGAGGGGATCTGAGCCAAGCATTCAAAATTATTAAACGAATTGATATGGATGTTGACAAGTACTTTACAACTTATCATTCAAACTGTACCAAAGGTAATCAGTTTAAGATTATTGGAAAGCATTTCCAGTCTAATGAAGCCAAGCACTTTTTCTTGAACAGGGTTGTTAACATTTGGAATAAACTGCCCAAGGATGTCGTTGATCGCAGTACAGAGGTGACATTTAAAAATCGCTTGGATAAGTATCTCGCTTCAAATCTCCAGCTAAACACCTTCATAACTGAATAATGTAATGTAAGCTGTTTTTCTCTATTTCAGATCAAGAAGAAACTATAGCAATGAAATACTATGTAATTAGTGATACCTGTAGCTTACTGACACTTTTAGTGTATAGATATTGTAGGACAAAATACAGTTTGCCACTCCACCATGATGCACGGACAGATTTTGATGAATCTTTGCAGGAAAACTCCCTAGGGCCACAGATTTCGATAAGCGTTTTTTGTTTCAGTGTCCTGAAAAATAGATATTTGTGAACTGTTATAATTACCCCTTAATAATTTATTTTCTTTAACATAGCCAACAGAACCAAGTCTATTTTCTCCCAGCCTTATCACATACTATTTTATTCATACATACGTAGTTTACTGCAAAATTCCAAAAAGCACACAAAGAGTGACAGAACAATGAATATAAGGCCGCCTATGGCAGCTTTACGCGAGAAGTAGTAGTAGTAATTATAAATAATAATAATAATAATAATAATAATAATAATTACTGGAAGCCAGTAACTGTCTCTGACAGTTACTGATCTCCATCTTGAAAATACAGTTGAACTTACTTTTTTTTTTTTTTGTAATAACTCAAAAACCGTTGGACAAATTGCCACCAAAAAATAAGCAGACCTGCTTCAGGACCAGAGAAAACTTCTAAGGCCAAGAGACTCAGTTATGTTTTGTTTTTCCTGTATGGAAGAGCAACTGAAAATTGTTGAAAAATGGGGTGTCCCAAATATAGTCACGTATGAATCACCTTCAAATATTATACATACAAATATTTGGAAAATCGTTTTATCACAGGATTTCCTTCCATATTCATGTATGTATGTTAGTTTTGGAGTATACTGAAGTTGAATATTCCGTTTTTGTTTTTTTTTCAAAATTTTTGACCTATGACCTTGAAAAGTAGGACTCTGTCACTGAGTATGGAGAAGTTTGATGGTGCATGGTATTGTACATCCTCTATATGTAAGATGAAAACTGGAGACGAAAAGTGATGCAATAATAATAACAATAATTACCTCGCTATTCATGTTGTGTGGCCACAAGGAAGTTTTGCCAAATGTTATATAAGATAACTGTAATATAAACAAGGTCTGAAGAACAAAAGGTAACTTGTGTAACAGCAACAAGATCTGAAGAAAAGGTGTCAAAGAACGCATGTGTAGATTTTACTTTTCAGTAACTGGCAAAGTGTATGCTTAATTGTAACCATATTCCTTCCACATCATATGAGGGACCATAGCTATATATCTGGAGAGTTGCAGCTTTAAAGCTTTTGTGTTTTTCTCTAAAACGCGTTGCAAAAAAAAAAAAAAAAAAGGCAGCTTTGAATTTGGTATTTTCCACTTGGCTAAATCAGCCAATTTTATTCAGCAAACAATATTATAAAAGGATTTTCAACCAAATAGCTGTATCTCGATTAGTTTTGAGATATTTCAATTTCAAATATGCAGTTTCTAGTATAAAAATGAGTATATTACCTTAAAAAATACGTCAGGGACATTTATATTTGGCACAAGGACTTGGGTTATCCTAGGGTACCTTTATGTGTAATATCACCAAGATCGAGGAAGAAAAGTGCACAGAAAAATAATAATACTGACGAAAACAAGAAACTTCGCCATCTATATGGTGAAGCTTAATAAGAAAACGATACAATGATCTACATAGTTGGTAACTGGTGGAGATCAATAACTAGAAGATTATAACTATCAGGGACAGTTATTGTTCTTCACCTATAAGAATAAAACCACAAAATGCACTCGTTAACCCCCCAAATAACGTCAGAGGCCGAGTCTGACGTTGTGTGTGTGTGTGTGTGTGTGTGTGGTAGATTGGGTACATGTTTGGGGTAGTTTACTAAAGCATTTTATTGCCCAAAATAAGTTTTTGTGGGTGAAAATGCTATCTAGGCAAAACTTTAGACAAGCACAACTTATGTTTTCTTTTCTCTCTCATTTTTCTTTTTTTTTTCTTTTTTTTTTTCTTACCCCAAAACCATTGGCCAAACTACCACCAAAAATTATACAAACCTGGTCCAGGATCAGACAAAACTTTCGAGCTTGAAGTGACTCATTTATGTTTTGGTTTTCTTTGTATGGAAGAGCAATTGAAATTTGTTCCAAAGTGGGGTGTCCCAAATATTATACCATCACGCATGAATGACCTTGATTTTTTCCATACAAATATCCGGCCAATAATTTTATCACTGGATTTCCGTCCAATTTCATGTAGCTATGATAGTTTTGAAGTAAACAGGTTGAAAAGTCATGATTTTGTGACATTTTTGAACCTGTGACCTTCAAAAATAGGTCAAGGTCACTGAAACTGGGTTAATGCAATAGGGTCATGGTAATGTACGAGTACCTCCTCACTATGTATGATGAAAATGGGAAATGGAAAGTGACGGTATAATAATAATTATAATAATAAATGCAATGATGGATACAAAGGTCTCCACCAATGGAAGTACTGTAGGTGGGGAGATCAACAAAATTACTACTACTACTACTACTACTACTACTACTACTGCTACTACTACTGCTACTACTACTACTACTACTACTGCTGCTGCTGCAGCTGCTACTACTACTACTACTACTAATAATAATAATAATAATAATAATAATAATAATAATAATAAAAACTCCAATTCATTTTAGAAAAATTATTAGCAAGAGTACTGACATACTAAGAAGAAAAACAATTGGTGATAGAGAGTGGTGATGCAAAAGCAGAAATATAAGATGAAACAGAAGCTATCGAAAATGTAGGAGAGAAAGCAGATGAGAAAGAAAAATCTGATATTGAAAAACTAATGTTGAAGAAATTGAAGAAGGAAGATCATGACACAGACGTTCAATAAACAGCAGATGAAGAATTTAAAGTGCCGATGATCCAAGGAAGTAAACATTTGTCTGGCCTTTGATTTTGACCTTCGACCGATTGTTTCCAAAACCGAATTATTTCGCCACTGTCTGGCCCCTAACATTGTCACCAAGTTTGGCCCGAATTGCATCAGGGCTATTGGAGATAACGCTGACCCGTGACATCGACTTTTTACTTATCGTTCTCAAAATAAAATTTCGTCATTATATGTTGGCTCTCAGTCCTTCTGCCGAGGCTGGTTTTAATAGCAAATAAAACAAATGTTTTCCTTCTAGGATCGAGTATTTCACCTTGACCTGTGACCTTGACCCTTAACATCAAGACTGGTACTGTATATCTTGAAATGGGTTGCTTAAACTGACCTTGCCATGTGGCGTTGACTTTTGCCCATTTCTTCTCAGAAAGCAATAGGAAATTTCATCGGCTGACTCACCATTAAGTGTGGACCAACTCAGATCATAACTGCCATAGCTATTTTTGCCTGAGCACGGACACATATACACTGAATTTTAACTTTGTTTGACCTATGATTGTTATAATAATCGAATCCCTCCCGTCCCTTATTTAGCCTTAACCTTTTCACGAAGTCTGGATTAAAACCAGATCATAACTATTTAAGATGACTATGTTACGCGAACTTGACTTCGACCTTATCATGTCACTTTGACCTTAGACTGTTTTTTTTTTCTCTCTCTCTCTCAAACTCATTTTTTTTCTCTCTCCTTCTCTTTTCATCATTGCCTTAATCTGAACACTTCCATCAAAGTTGGTTCAATTAAGATGAAAACTTTAAGCTGATCTTGATATATGACTGATCCTTAATATATTACGGTTCTATTATTAAATTTATACATTTATTTATTTATTTATTTGTTGAGAGAGAGAGAGAGAGAGAGAGAGAGAGAGAGAGAGAGAGAGAGAGAGAGAGAGAGAGAGAGTTCAGTCCCTTCCCTTAACTTCAGTTCTTCCACCAGGTTTTGTCCAGATAAGATCTAATCTGTTTCAGTTATGTTCACGTAAAGGCACACAACACTCAAAATTTTACCCTGACCTGTGACCTTGGCCTTTGAGTAATTGTTCTCAATATCGCCTCCTTTTATTTTTCCTCTGCCCTCAACCCTTCCACCATTTTTATTACCCTTGTCTTGTAACCTTGAAGCTTCGTCCATTGTTCAAAAAAGAAAAAAAAATGACTGACTAATATTTTTAAAAGTTTACTCATTATCGGATCAAAATTGAATGAGTTATACTATTCAGTGTACTCACACACACACACACACACACACACACACACACACACACACACACACACACATCAAAGCACTATTACACTCACCATGCTTCCAGCATTCTCAGGTGTAAAATGGAAGACGCCAGAAAACCATATGAGTATTCATAAGACTGTGATGGATAGAAGAGGTAGCGCAAAATGAGCGATTACAGTATATGCGAGATTATTCAAGAAAGGGTGTGTGAGGGATAACCGGTTGGTAGGCAAGGTAAACCAAAAGGTGGTGCGACAGGGTTTATATGTACTGTAGTGACCAGCTTGCACATGCTTGGCCTGTACTGGCACCTTTACACACAAGATTTTTTTTTTTCTTCGAATTCTGAAGTGTAACTGATCCGTGGTGCCAAGGACACCACTATCTGTTGACGCATATTACTGTCACCTTCCCACGAACGGAAATAGACACTGGCAAATATTTCATGTAGGAAATAATTGGCAAGGCAGTAAATATGGGCTTGAATATTGGCATGTAACAGTGACACTGCTTCACAGTCACTTTCGGTGCCCTAAGTTGGTCTTTAATGCAGTGGCATACTAAGTGGGGGGCGGGGGGAGGGCGGTCCGCCCCTGGTGACAGCCATATGAGGGTGCCATTTAGCTGAATGGTAACTTTTTCATTTCATTGTTTCCAGGTTTTTAGTACTTCTATCAGCAACTAGACAGAAAGCAAATTATTCTATGGTACTTAATTTTCATTAAACCCGAATCCCTCGCCCCTAAAAAAAAAAAAAATAGCTTGGATGACGCCTTTCTGAGGGACGATCCACCAGCTTACTCGAGCCAAAAGTTTTGGTCTATATATTTGTCTGCAGATCTTCAGATCAGGGTATGAACAAAATCTACAAACGTATTTGATAAGCTTAATTATAGCTATAAAATCTATTGAATTTTCATTTGTAAAATATTAATGAAAGGGATGTAGAGGATGCCTGTGGATAGGTCCACCCTGGGTACGAAATAGTCTGCGAACGCCCCTGTCGTGGTAACATATATATTCTCGTTTTACAGTCTGGTGGACGTAGCACTCAATCCGTTGAATTCCTAAACACTAAAATATCAGCCACGCCAACTTAATGGACTTAACCTAACTCGTGTAGTGATGTAGCCGGGACCTAACCGTGTTGAGACCGATATTTTCAACCACAATAACTAGTTCCTAACAGTAGATCCTTGGCAACGACGCTTTGCCTTTACTTTCTGTCACTGGCGCATGAACCCTTAACTTCATTTTTCCGAAAGACCATAGCTGTACCGTTTGCTCCATTTGCTTTCAGCTTTCGCTTCTAATTTCCAAACTCACGTGATAACTATTTTAATGTGATCATGTCTGTAAGTGAATCTGTTCATGTCATCGACTGAACCTCAGCAGAATACATACATGTGAGAACACATGAAAGGCATTCTGCCGTACCTAAATTAATGCGCGTCCTGGATCTGGACTGAATCCAAGTCTGGATTATTCGTTCAGGACCTGACCACCGGAGGTTCCGCGAGACCGGGTAAGTGTGTAATAAAAAGAGATGTTACGAAGGTGGAAGAAAAAGAGGTAGATCAAGATTAAGTTCCGAATATGAAGCCGAGTATGTTGGGGGTTGAAAGAGGGTTGGGTTGTGGTATAAGTAGATCAAGAACAAAGTGGAAGAACAAGGTGGCTGCGAATAAGAGGAAACGTGTATCAGAACATTGTCATAGGAAGAAGGGATACCACGAGAACAAGATGCAATAACTTGGTGGGATGACTACGGAGAATGTAATATGAGAGTGGGATTTCTGAGAGAAAACTGAAAGACAAGGTGAGGATAATTATATATGGTGTAGAGCGTATGAAAGTGAAAGGTTTAAAAGGATTAAAAAGGGGCAAGATGGAAGGAGAAATGGGGGGGGGGGGAATATGTATTAGGTATGTGAGAATGGAGTGGTTGGATGAAACAATTAGATCATGAACAAATCGGCAGGATGATGATGGATAAGCATGTGAGGGAGAATATATTATGAAAGAGAAAATAGGTTTGATGATGATGATGATGATAATGATGATGATGATGATGTTTGTGACAGAGGAGTGACATGTTAAGAGAGAGAGAGAGAGAGAGAGAGAGAGAGAGAGAGAGAGAGAGAGAGAATGTACATCGCAGCAGGTGTATGAGGTTGAAATTACATGAAGGAAATGTGAATAATAAATAAGAATGGGACACAAAGCTTTCTTGTTTTGGAATACGACGTGATATGAGGACGGTATTTATTATCGTGTAGGGACTATATTTCCTACTGGCATTTATAACCAGGCCACCATTCATAGTATTCAGCGTCAAACAACAAACACCTACATTCCCTTGACAAAACTCACCCTCCCATCCTCATGCCTTCCTTCCCTTCCTCGTACTCTTCCGGGATGGTAAACTTGGTTTTGGCTATAACTCAGTTCAAGTAAGGGTAAAAGTTAGGCTGGTGGAATCTAAGGGAGGTTGTTATTCGATTCACTGCTCCCGAAGAGCCCATGAAATTCACCCAAGGCCGGGAAGGTTGCCCTATACGTTATCCTTATCCGAACCCAGCGCCGCCCAAGGGAATGGGACGCGGGGAGTACTGGTAGGGTGTTGGCATGTGTAGTGGTGAGGTGTATATGGAAGCGGTATATATGTTTGCTTCTTATTTATTTAATTGACTGATATGCCATTCTGTACCTCTCTATACTAATCTATCTGTCTCCATGTCCATTTATTCATCATTCCATTTACCTCATTGTCATTCTATCTATCTATCTATCTATCTATCTATCTATCTGTCTATCGATCTATCTGTCTGTCTGTCTGTCTGTCAATCAACCAGTCAATCAATCATTCATTCTTTCTATCGGTATATCTGTCAATCTGTCTATGTATGTATTTCGATCTATCTATCTGTGAATATGTGTGTTGTTATAGCTACATTCCTAATTAAAACAGTGATTTAGAAATCCTTGTTTGTAAACTATCCGACGAAAATAAGAAATGAAAATCTGTAATTGCTCGACGAAAATAAGAAATGAAAGTCTGTAATTGCTCGACGAAAATAAGAAATGAAAATCTGTAATTGCTTGCATGTGAATGACTAATACCCTACCCCTCACATGAACCTAGTTCAGAAAGCACACAAGCACGTTTCAAACTAGTCTAACCTCCACACACACAAGAGGCTTCAGGAATTAAGGAGAAGCATAATGGTCTTTTACATTTCCTCCTTAATTAAGCTTAAAAGATATATGAAAAGAACAGAGGCAATTTGAAAGTAACATTACTTGTAATTTCTGGAAAACATTCAGCTAAAGAAAGCTAGGCTAAATGGATGCATAATTACTCACACAGTGCTTAGAAGTACAAGTACCTCAGTGAATGACAAGATTAGAGAATACCTGAACATGGAACACTCAATTAGTGCAACATCAGCCCCCCATCACCAGTGATCTAAGGGCTGAACATTTGACTTTATACTGTGATCTTGACCTTAGGCCGATTGCTCTCAAAATCGAATTACTTTATCCTTGCCGAATCTTTAGCGCTCCACTAAGTCTTGTCCAAATCAATCCACACTGTTACAGCTGACCTTGCCATACGACATTATCTTTGACTCTTAATGTGACCTTGGCCTTTCACTGACAGAATCCTTTTATCGTTGCTTTACCTTGCAGCCTTTCACAAAGTCTGGTCTAAATCGGATAAAAACTGATTCCATACCATATGACCATTTGACCTTCATCTTTGACTGCATGTTCCCCGATACAATTGGTCTACCTATTGGATGATCGCCCATCAAGAGCGGTTCGAAGCAGATCAAAACTATTTTGGTTATTTTGTTCTCAGAAACACATGGATCGAACTTTGACCTTGACCAGTTAGTATGACTTTCAATTGCTTGTTCTTAAAGTCAAAGACCTTTCCTGCCTTTTTTCATGAGTAGCAAAATATATAGCGCCTTTTATGTGAGCATAATTAAACTTTCTTCACAGCCTAGCATCCAAACTATGAAACAGTCCTAATAACAATAGAGTATTTTGATCAACTTTCAATTCTTTCAATAATAACTTTAACAAGTCATCACTCATTCTCCCACCACTATCCTCAGATTGTAACACTATAAATGATCCGCTTGGTAAAGCAAACATCCTTGCCATTACATTTCCCAGTAATTCTACATTAGAGGAATTCAGCCAGAACATCCCTGTAATAAAATTTGACTCTCCAAAACTGCTCCACTTAAGGCACTGACTCGATACGTAAAATCCATCCTAGATTTAAAAAAACAACAACAACAACAACAACAACAAAGCTCCAGGTCCAGATTCAATTCCTCCATTTGTTTTGAAAAAGTGTTCCCCAGAACTTTCTTGTGTTCTAGTTCAATTATTCAGACAATGTAAGCGCACTTCTTCATTCCGTATTTCTTGGAAAATAGCCAATAACCACCCAGTTCTAAAGAAAGGAAGTTCTTCTGCCCCCTCTGATTACAGACCAATTGCTATCACATCTTCTCTTGGTAAAGTATTTGAAATTGTAATTAATAAGCACATAGTTAAACATCTTGAATCCAACAACTTAATTAGTGACAGACAGTAAGCTTTTCGCCATGACAGATCCACTATTGATATACTCAATCTCCTTACTCATATCATCCATCAGTCAATTGACCAACATCGAGAAACTCATGCAGTAGCCCTTGATATTTCTAAAGCATCTGATACAGTTTGGCACCGTTCCTTGCAATCCAAACTCCCTTGCTTATGACCTATCATCTTTTTTTTTTTTCTCTCTCTCTCTCTCTCTCTCTCTCTCTCTCTGATTTCCTCATATCTCAGTGAGAGAATGGTAAAAGTAGATGATGTATATTCCAATTTCCACTCTATTAATGCCGGCGTACCACAAGGATCAGCTCTGGCTCCAACCCCATTCTTAATTCATATTAATGATCTCTTATCTGTAACCCATAATCCCATCCATTCATTTGCAAATGGCTTAACACTTCACAGTTCATTTACACTTGAATACCCATTCACAAAGTTTAATATCTCTAACTCACAACTCAGTACAGCAATGCCCAAATATCAAGACTATTTAAAATCACAGAATGGTGACAAAACAACACTGTCTCATTTAATGCTAGGAAAACGAAATATATACTAGTACAATGTACTAATTGACAGATTTTGCTGGACTACTATATTACCTTGATTGCTACTAAAATCCTGTCTCCAAAAGTATTGAAACTCTCGGTGTTTCGCTTAACAATGCCCTTAGCTGGACATCTCATGTTAAATCAATTGCTAAAATTGCTTCAGAGAAACTTGGATTATTGTACAGTCAGTAACTTCTTCACTGACCAACAGTTAGCTATAATTTCCAAGAGTCATGTGTGCTTTCAACAGGAATATGGCTCACCCTTGTAGAATGGATATGGAGAGGTTGCACTAAAACAACTGGGCAAAATTCAAAACCAAGCTGTTAAAATGATTAATAACCCTACTATTACAAATAAACTAACTCCTCTACAGATGAGAAGAAATGTTATCCCCCTTGCATTATTTTACAAATACTTTTATGGCAAATGCTCAGACGAAGTTGCATCCATTGTGCCACCTCTCCATGCCTTCCCTCGTGCTACACGGGCATCTGGTAGCGATCATGACTGGACTGCCATACTGCCATAATGCAGAACTGTTATCTGGATTCTTTTATTTCCCGAACTGCATCTCTTTGGAACTCGCTGCCCTGGAGTGGTTTTCTTCCAAACTTCAACCTACGGCTGTTCAAGTCGAACTGTTACAGATTTTTAAACGAATCCGGTGTATGGATTATTTTATTCTTCATTTGTTTTTCTTTCTGTAAAAAAAAAGAAAAAAAAAAAGCAAGAATGAGAAAAAACAAGGGGTGGGGGGTGACCTAAACGTTGTCACTCCACATGGTGAGTCAGGGTGACAGTAATTAAATAAAGACCAGTCTACTTCAGAGAAATGACGTGTAATCGGTTATCCCTCTGGTCTCAAAGGAGGTCTTTCTCTGTGCTGCTCATCAGACATTGAATGGTGCAGCCAGGATCAGCAGTGGATGTACGGGAGTTTGTAGAGAAGGGAAGGGAGCGAAATGAGGAAAGAAAAGATAGTGGTGGACGCAGGTGGAGGAACTGGAGCAGGCTGGGAGAAAACAGAAGGAGGAAGAGTAGAAGAGTTGGAACAGGCGGGGCAGGGAAGAAACTGGCTTGGAAGAAGAGCCAGTGATAGAAGTGCGACATGAAGGGAGGGACGGAGAAATGTTGGAGGGAATGGAGGAGCTGCGATAAAAGTGAATGGAAAGGAGGGATAGTGGATCGCCTGGGGCAGAAGAGAAGAGAAAGAGCTAGAGAACCAGAAGATATGGGACAGCTAAGGCATGGCAAGTAAGAGGAAGAGGGATAGTGGATGAAGGGAAGGAAGTAAGGGATGAGGAGGAAAGAAGATGGGAGGGGAAGGAAGGCAAGAAACTGAAATGCGAGGAAAGGAGAGGGAGGAAAGAAGTTAGAAAGGGAGGGAAGAAGGAAGAAAAGGAGGGAAGGAGGAAGAAAAGGAGGGAAGGGAAGGAACTGAAAGAGGAAGGAGGAAGAAAAGGAGGGAAGGGAAGGAACTGGAAGAGGAATGAGCAAGAAGGGAAGGAAGGAACCTGAAGCTGGAGAAGAAGCTGGAACGAAAAGACACTGCTACAGAGAAGAGGAGGAAAGGAAGGGCAGGAGCCAGGAAAAAGAACAAAGGCAGTGGAAGATGAAAGGAAAGAAGGGATGTATGGAGACTGCGGGAGACGGAGAGAGAAATGAGAATGCAGCGTTACAGAGATGGTGGGGGTGCGGTGAGGATGAGTGGTGGATGTTGAGGCTATGATAGAAGGAAAAATAAATGGAGAAACGATGGGAAGAAAAGATGAAGAGATGGGGGCGAAAGCAAAGGAAATGAAAAGGAGAGAAAATGCTGAAGAGAAGCAATGTAACAGCAAAAGATAGAGGATGAGCGGAAGACAATATTATAGTAGGGAATGACTGAAGAGGAAAAAATGAATGATGGAGTAGGAAAGAAAACACAGTATAGTAGGGAAAAAGGATCCAAGAGAATGGAATGCCTGAATAGGAAAGACTGGAATGCGTGAAAAAGGAAAGGGTGGCTGGAGACAAACAGAGGGAGGGGTAATGGCTGACTGAGGAATGGAGAGACTATAGAGGTGGGAGAGGTTTAATGATGTTGACAATGCCCTGCCCTAGGGAGTTTTACAGCTTTAAGGGGCCGCTCTGGCTGGTGGGAGTTTTACAGCCCCGAGTGGACACCTCCCCACCCTAGGGTGTTTTACGGCTTTTGGGGGCTGCTCTCTCTCTCTCTCTCTCTCTCTCTCTCCCTCTCGAGACAGAGACAGAGAGAAAGAGTAGCCTAATTTACAACGAGTTCATCCAATAACCTTCCTCTATGCTTGTTTTTCCCCAAAGAAGATTAATCCCAAGCCTTACGATTAACTATTTGATGGTTGACTGTATCATCATTCAATAGTATGAACGGCGAGTAATAATGAAACTATGATCAGTAATGATATTTAATATTTTACCGAATTATCCGTTCATTAATAATAATGCCTAGTGGATGGGATGTCATAGAATCCTAATGACAATACATCCATGACATAGCAACAATAAATGGTGTATGCCGAGAAGATAACAGTATATACACTGTGCATGCTGATATTAGAATACTCCACACTTTCACCTCTCACTCTACCCGTTCACCATCCCCACTTACCCCCCCCCTCCCTCCTTTCCTTCCACCTCCGCTTTGCCTTGCAGGTTCGTCTGCCTGCCTCAGTTCTTCCCACAGAATATCTTTACATTTAAATCAAGGGTGTCGAACATGCTGTCCGAGGGATGCATGCGGCTTGACAACTTCTTACATGTGGCCCACGGCCCATTTGTCGCTTCAGTCATACTTGAGCACCTAAGACTAAGTAGCAAGAGTATCCCTCAGCTGAGTAAAATTGTCTACCATTTCCTAGAATAAAATACTCGATGCAACAACGCCAGTGAAAGTACAGTATGACTAGAGATTGCTTTAATGACTCACAGGAGTTGCACACGTACCACTGTATGAGTTTTGAGATGGGCCGACATTGATGGCGTATAGGTATAGGCCCTCTCCCACTTCGGCGAAAGTGTGGAACATAAAGTCACGATGTGTCAAAAATCCCTAATCGTGGGTATTCGTCATCAAAATCTTGTCCATTCGTGGCATGGCGCCGATACGTCGCACGAGGTGGAAATTTGTCGTGGGGGACCACGACGTTTTCATGCTGCATGAAAACGTCGTGGCCCTCCACGATTTTGTAAAATTTCGCAGATTAGTCGTAAACAACAAGTCGATGCCTCGGCAACGTCGGCGATTACCCTGCGTATAAACCGCGTATGATCGCCGACATCGGCGAGACATCGGTGGTGAAAAAAAATGTTGAGATGTCATACGGTCATACGGCGAAGCGTCGCAATGTATCGGCGATGCATCGGTGAGGTTAATACGACATAGCCTACGTAAACCTTACGATATGTACCGGGTTGTGCGACAGTAATATTTCATCTTATGAATGTTGGTGATATATCGCCGACATTTCGCGGATGAACCGTCGATTAATCGCCTTAAATACGCCGATGACGGCGAGGCACCTGCGATGGCCTCGGCGTTTTGTCTGCGAGGTGCGTGCGATGCATTGGCCGACACATCGACGATACATCATCGACAGCACGCCGCCGTTGTACCTTTATCGCCATTGAGTCGCCATAAAAAAAAACGTTAAAGTTTGAATTTATAATAATGCTTGTGCATTACGCCGACATATCAGCGATATGTCGGCTACTAGTCGCCAGTTATATCGTATACTCCGCCGAGGTTTCGGCGTTTTGTCGTACTGGTGTTGCCGGTATTACGCCGACACCACGCTTCTTGGTCAGAATCGTCGACACATCACCGACTTCAGCCACGATTTTCATTGTGGCTTCATCGTGCCTATTTACGCCGAAGTGTGGAAGATAAATTCACGATGTATCAAAAATCCCTAATCGTGGGTATTCGTCATCAAAATCTTGTCCATTCGTGGCATGGCGCCAATACGTCGCACGAGGTGGAAATTTGTCGTGGGGGACCACGACGTTTTCATGCTGCATGAAAACGTCGTGGCCCTCCACGATTTTGTAAAATTTCGCAGATTAGTCGTAAACAACAAAGCGACGCCTCGGCGACATCGGCGATTACCCTGTGTATAAACCGCGTATGATCGCCGACATCGGCGAGGCATCGGCGGTGAAAAAAAACGTTGAGATATCATACGGTCATACGGCGAAGAGTCGGCAATGTATCGGCGATGCATCGGTGAGGTTAATACGACATAGCCTACATAAACCTTACGATATGTACCGGGTTGTGCGACAGTAATATTTCATCTTATGAATGTCGGTGATATATCGCCGACATTTCGTGGATGAACCGTCGATTAATCGCCTTAAATACGCCGATGACGGCGAGGCACCTGCGATGGCCTCGGCGTTTTGTCTGCGAGGTGCGTGCGATGCATTGGCCAACACATCGACGATACATCGTCGACAGCATGCCACCGTTGTACCTTTATCGCTATTGAGTCGCCATAAAAAAAAACGTTAAAATTTGACTTTAGAATAATGCTTGTGCATTACGCCGACATATCAGCGATATGTCGGCTACTAGTCGCCAGTTATATCGTATATCGTATACTCCACCGAGGTTTTGGCGTTTTGTCGTACTGGTGTCGCAGGTATTATGCCGACACCACGATTCTTGGTCAGAATCGTCGACACATCACCGACTTCAGCCACGATTTTCATCGTGGCTTCATCGTGCCTATTTACGCCGAAGTGGGAGAGGGCCTTTAGATGTGAAAACTCTGTTGCGGCAGGCACCAAGACAAAGGGAATATAAGGTAGTTTCACACGGGGGGGGGGGCGGGGAGCAAAAACGTGTCCTGGTTTGCGCATGACGTCACAGATAATCCAAACTGAAGGTCTCCGCTTGGTAGGCAGGCCAGTCACTCACCTACCTGCCCTGTGATATGAGCTCTCTGGCCTATATGGATTATTTTTATTTGCATCCTAACCTGCATGCAGAGCAATGAAAAGGTTAATGCTATATTTCTGAGATATTATAAAATATGTCTTCCAGTAGAACTATCTGTTTTCAGAGAATATAGGAATGTCGTATACAGGTAATACAGACAGATTCGACGTCACAGATGCCTGTAGGCTAGCTGATTATGAGAAAAACAACTGATAATATCACTAGCTGAGAGTACTGAAACACCAAACACCTACCAATTGATCCAGAAATCGTCAGTTTACATTGGTATACCATTACATTCGTTTTCGTTCACGCTCCCATTCTCTCTTTCTCCCTTATTATTACCCTTGACGTCACACCTCTGCGTGAGCCGGGGGCAATGAACCTACCTATCATGTTCTCTTTACCTTGGCAGGCACTTCCTTGACCAGCCGTTCCAATATCTGTCGTACTTAGTTGCTCGCAGCAGTTGGAACGCTGCTAATTCCCAAAACAGCAGTGACCAGTGTTTTTACTTTTAAGCCCATAACCATATTGTCAAAGACTAGAACAGTTAATGAAGAGCGTCAGGTCGCACAAGAAAAGTAACAAAAAAAAATCTTGTAATTTTTTTTTTAATTAATGGAAAATCAGCATGTTTGCTTTGTAAGCAACAAGTAGCTATGGCCAGGAAATACAACGTTCGACGGCATTATGAAACCAACCATACATCAAAGTATAACAAATACAGTGGAAAGTTACATGATAACGTCATGGAGTCAGAGTAGTTATTGAAAAAGCAGCAATCAGTATTATTTTAAGAGTGTTCATCTAGCCAACGATCCTTCGGTTGAAGCAAGCAACAGGATTGCCCATGAAGCAGCTGTGTCATCGAATCCGCTTTCGGAAGGGAACTTTATAAAGATGTGTATGTTGATGGCTCCAGAAGATATTTGCCCGGAAAATACATCAAGCATTTGCAAACATAAGCTTCTCTAGAAATACAGTTGCAAAAAGAATTAATGAATTATCAGTGGTTAGCAACAGTCATCTCAAAGAGAAAGTTAAGTCCTTTTCTGCATATTCAGTTGCAACTGATGAAAGTACCGATGAGAGAGATGTAGCTCAACTTGCAGCTTTTATTCGTGATATGAATGAAAATAAGCATGTAACAGAAGAATTTGTGAAACTGGTGCCAATGAAATGGACATGTGATGACATCATTGCGAGCTTGGTAAGGACACTGGATAAAAAAAAAAAAAAAAAGTGTTGACTGAGCATAAACTGTGAGTCTGGTACAGATGATGCACTATAAATGATGGGTGGAAAAGCTGGTGTTTGAATAAAATTAAAAGAAATACTTGTAACTGTTAACTCAAACCATAAAATTTATACTGTGCAATGTATTACACATAAAGAAGTGTTGTGCAGTAATGTATTAAAGATGGAAAAAGTCATGGACGTTGTTATAAAGACAGTGAACTTCACACGCACGAGATGTCTGAAGCACAAACAGTTCATGTGCTTATTGTAGGAAAATTAGAGCACACGCGAACCACCATATCACACTGATGTTCGCTGGTCAAAGTCAGGGAGTCGCACTTAAGGCGATTTTATAAATTCCGTAATGAAATACAAATGTATATGGAACAGACAGGACGAGATGTGCATGAACTGGAAGATAAAGTATTGGTTCAAGATTAGCTTTCACGGGGGATATTACAGAACGCTTAGATTACCTAAATACAATAATGCAAAGACAGTAAAATAAATTTGTGGCAGAGTTTTATGACTGCATTCCTGCTTCTCAGACGAAACTTCAACTTTTTGTAAGGCATCTAGCAGAGAATAACCTTTCACACTTTCTGACCTTGAAGTCCCTGCAAGGCACACCTGAGTATCATGCTCATATCAGCACAGAAAAGTACTGCAACAGAATTTTCAAGTTAATGAATGAGTTCAAGGAAAGATTTACTGATATTAAATACCTTAAAAAGGATTTTTCTCATATTTCGAGACCCTTTCTTTATCAGCGTAGATGAGGCACCAGAATATCTTCAGCTATAATTAACTGAGTTCCAGTGTGATTCTTTGTTGCGAAACTAGTTTTCGTGTGTCGAAGTTGGCACATTATATCAATATACTGGACCATATTATCCCGGGGTTAATGTTTGACTGCAAAGATTATGTCAATGCTCGGAAGCACATATGCCTGTTAACATCTCTTATCTCTGATGAACTTGAAAAAGTCTTGGCGTTGGTCTCAGTGATGCACCTCAACTCAGTACTGAAGATTGCTACAGTGCAGTGTTTAGTGCCATACTATGATGTAATGGTCCATAACAAGAGGTGCCACGTATCAGGGAGCAGCAGTACCAGGCAGTACGACTGATCAAAGTACTATAAAAACGCAAGAGAGCTGACTAAATCAATGTTTCTTATTTTATCGTACGACGTACAATCAGAGAAAGTTCCGCATTACCCACCTCCCGAAGCACTGGTGTGAGACGGGTGAATGTGAAGAGGCAGCTAGACGTCATATGTCTGGTAACTGTGAGTGCGCAGGAAGGGGAGGTGAAGATTGGGAGGAGAGCAGGGTTTGCGAATCACGTGTAGGTCTGCAGTGCATGACTTGGAAGGTTTGTTTGGGTTACTTTAGCAAGCACACACACCACAAAGCCAGTCAGGAGACAGGACGTGTGTGCTGGGCAATTCCCAGGTCCTGTCCTCCCCACTTACTATTTTTTAATCAGCCCATACCCCACTGACCGGGCTAATGTATGGCCCGGCCTGCACTCTTTGTGCAGGAAATCTTCGAACGAACGAACGAACTTTAGCAAGGATAGATGACAATATGATGCTAGCATTTTATATATATATATATAAAAAAAGAAATACGTAATGTCGGTAGAGCTAGTGTTGTCCGGAAAATTATGGAAATTTTCTGGATTCGGAGAGAGGTCTGAATGCTCTCATTCCTTCTCGTCTTTAACATTAGACGTTTCCCCGGGAGAAATTCGTAACGATATAACGTATACCTATATTTTATGTTGACTCGAAAACAAAACCACAGTATTATCTGCATATCTACCTACTTTATTTATCTATCTGTCTATCTATCCAAGTAAATTCTTATAAATTTGTTTGTTTATTCATCCTTTGTCATCCCACTGTAAACATTCGCCTGCAAACATTTCCAGTGTTATTCAGGTAATTATTCATCTCAAACGTAGAGTCTAGGGTAGTGTGTAATAATAGAAAAAACAACAGGTTTCTCGTTTTCCGTTAGACAGAATAACATGGGAAGTCCTAGATATAAGATCAGTCTCTGTAACTATCATTCCTATCGAACATTACAGAACGAAGGCAAAGAAACATATCTTTGACAGTAAAAATGTATTGATACTGTGACGTGAACAACTCTCCAAACCCTCCCATCCCCGGCCACCCTCCCTCCCACTCACAGTTACCAGACACGCTGGGTCTGGCTGCTGTTTCGTGACTATTCATCGGCCACCAATGCTCCGAACAGTGGGTAATGCGGAACTTTCCCTGGCTGTACCTACAAGGTCATCATGAAGTGTTCATCATGTTTCTTGGTTCGTATACTGTATACTTTTTACAATTCTCGCCCGCCATAGCAAATGAGTTTCACACTCCCGCTTTAAATATTCTGAAGTTTCAATTCCTGTCTTAAATAGGGAAACAACGGTGTTGTATGCAATCAATCACTGACAATTATGTTGACTTATATCGTTTCCTGGATGCTTCATGTAATCCTTAATTTAAAATTGGAATGCTTTTTTACTTGTCCGACTTTGAGCAAAGTCCTAACAGCCTCTTGCCTGGGGCCCAGCAGTCTCATGTGTCTCACACCGATCATCCCCTAGATTTAGAATTTTATTATGACTAATGTGGATACATTTTATAATTTGAAGAGTACATAAAGTTTTGGTAAGTTTGTATAACCTTGATGTCTACTCATAGGAGTGCGAAACTATCGCTGCATGGTATACAAGACAGCATGTCTGCAGATATTTAAAGGATCTCTGAGGCAGATTCCTCCAAATACTGCCCGGTATGGTTGTAATAAAGCACATACTTTACCCTGTAGCACTGACCACACGAGCTGTTTTCCCTTTCCCTCACACTGAGGTACTGAACACAACTCACCCTCTGGCCATATGTTCGTGACACCCGTTTATGGTATATTACCATACATAACTCGTACACACGAAAGCGCGAGTGAAGCAATACTTTGTTCTACGTGTACGAATGTGTGTGTGTGTGTGTGTGTGTGTGTGTGTGTGTGTGTGTGTGTGTGTTGAAGCCAGTTAGCTGTGTTGGCAGGCTAGGTGAGGTTGTAGTGGATGGCAGGGTTGCTAGGTGCATCATCAAGGTGGGTGAGCAGGTCGAGTGGTAAGGGTAGGGTAGGTTGATTAGGTGTGGTGTGTGTGGAGCGGCTTGGTTGTGAGGGTAGATGTGTTGGCAAGTGGATGGGTTAGGTGGATTGGGTGAGTGAGTGGCTGGATCGTTGGGTGGTCGGGAAGGGGTCGGTATGTTAGGCTTGGATGGGGTGAGTTCGGTGGATGAATGGGGTTAGAATGGGTGAGTGTGATAAAAGTGGGGTGAATGGGGTTGAGTAAGAAAGGTGGGTGGGTGTGTGCATAGACTGTTGCGTCGGTGGGAGGAGTGGGTGGATAGGATGGGTAGGTTCTCAAGGTGCCGGATGGCGGGGATCGGTGAACAAGGTGGGTCGCCCAGGTGGCTGGGCAGGGAACGTGACCTGGGTGGTGTCGGTGGGTTGTGTTAGGTGGCATGAGTGGAATGTGTGGGTGGGTGGAAATGGTCTCTGAAGATAGGGTAGGAGATAGACTTGAATGACAAGTAATCACATAACTTGTTGCAGTTACTAAAGTTTGAGTGTTTCGTTTATAAGACGGATCAATATTTGGATACCAAACCTTAAACATAGGGGTCATTCTACCAAAATCTGCTAAAACTTCAAATATATGCTTCACATGGAACTGATAGAGAATCTAAGCACGTAGTGATGCACCTAACAGTAGGATAAATGAAACTAACATGCGGCAACAGGTGAGAGTGAGCGAAGCTTCAGATCTCCGGTCCATCCACCTAGGAAATCAGTGCTTTGGTGGGGTAAAGGAAGGGATGCTGGGGGGTTAACGTGTGTGATTAACCTGTCATCTAGTGACAGAATTTTGGCATTCTTCCTGTCCCTTTATTAGTAGTCACGATTTTACAAAGCAACAAAACTTTATATTCAACACCAACAACATTAGCACCACATTTACGACAGACTCGATCTTCTTTACAATCGCCTCGACATTTACCTGCAGTTATTGGTAACATATTACGGGTCCATAGTTTGCTCACTAGAATACGCTTACTTCGCGATAATTTTATATGATATTGCTCCATATCATAAACCTGTTTGTCCATTCTGTAACTAGAACATATTGACTTGGCTAGTGAGTTATTATTCCAAGTAGTAATCCACTGGTCTTTGAACCTCACTTCAACTGCCTTTTTATAATAAGTTCGATAAGGAATATTTTCTAGTAATTTGACTCAAGACATACCATAGTCATTACACATATTCTTAATACAAGCTATCTTTCGTGAAGTGTAAATGCCTGATATGTCCAGCTGCAATAGATATTTGTACATTAAAAAACAGAACTTAGTGTTTTTACGTGAAATTATTGAAAACCATTAGCTAATCATTCTACACTTAGTATGTATTTGAAGTCGATAGACTTCAGGTTCTACATACACAGTGTCAGTACTAGTATTCTTGTGCACACATAAAACATGTATTAAAAATTTACTTTGCAATATTTCCAACTCTCTTCCAATAGAATAATCCCAGATCTCTGCAGCATTAGTCATAATATTTTAACACCATGGTATTAAACATTTCAGTTTGCACATCAACTAGCAAATCATCCTTAAGGTATTTGTTCAGTACCTAGAGAATACACAGCTCTCGTTCCCTACTCTTTTAGTTTCAGTTCTTTGCTATCATTATAATGAAACAATATACCAAGGACTGTGTGTGTGTGTGTGTGTGTGTGTGTGTGTGTGTGTGTGTGTGTGTGTGTGTGTGTGTGTGTGTGTGTGTGTGTGTGTGTGTGTGTGTGTGTGTGTGTGTGTGTGTGTGCTAGGAACGCAATATTCATAAATTTGAACTCCATCACTACGATAATATTTTATTCCTGCGACCAATAGACGGTCTATACAGACTGGCGAGGACCTATTGCTGTGATAAGGTAATAAAAGCTATATCTGACCTTCTCCATTTCGAAAAGTAATCCCAGCGCTAATAAAATTATCTGATAGCAGCAAGAATGAAATAAAATAAACATCATTTGGCTGAGGGAGTTGAAATCATAAAAGGCAAATTGGTAACTTCTGAAGGAAAAAATTGAATTGAAAAAAATCAAACTAAATTTGACCATTAAAAGGAAATCAAACTTAGGGAGCGAAGATGATACATGAGACAGGTACTGGAACAGACAAACCAAAGGAATATGTGCATACTGGCTTATATGTTGAATAGGGTTATTGTTTTGGGCTGTTGGAAAGTTGATAATGATAATGGATATTGTATTTCTGTGTTGTAAAAGTAATAAAACTGTCAGTCATCATCATCATCATCACATCCGGACCTCCTTTCCCAACCTAAGGCAGGATGAGGAGTAACAATGTCCAGGCAGCCCAAATTTGCCCAATCCAATGGGCCATGCTTCCATTCACTCATCATTCAAGCCCCCGGAATCCTGGCTCTATCGGATACGCCAAAAACATTCACCATGTTCTGTAGCTTCACATAATCGTATCCGATAGAGTCAATCCAGACGCTACCATGTAAAAAAGGGATGCCAAAATCCCTGATCATGGTACTTCTCCTCGCAATATTCATCCAGCCAGCTCGATCTCTTGTCAGTTCCCTAGCCTCACCGACTTCCAAACCTTTCTTCCTCACACATTCATCCACCATATCCCTCCACCTTCTTGAATCTGTCAGTCACCTGTCTTTTATTTCAGTTCCTCCAGCAACTCTAAAAAGAAATCATTAACCAAACCCTGGATGAGAAAAAGTACTGAAGTGAGAACAGTCTGTCTCCCTGTATGTATTTCTGCCTAGATGTAAAGATGTAAACAGAAAGAGAGAGAGAGAGAGAGAGAGAGAGAGAGAGAGAGAGATCGTTTGTTGACGCATACATTTGTTGCGTCCGAATGACCATCCTGTTTATCATTTCACATTTCTTAACTTTCCCTCCCACCATTCTTCCATAAACCTTGCCAACAACACTCAACACCTTTACTCCACCATGGTTTTTTAAACTCACATCGATTACCCTATTACTGGCCTAGGAAATAGAGCCCAGTGCTGCGTCCGCCAATCCAGGTATTTTGACCATATTTTCCATAAGCACCTAACTGCATTTTCTTACATTTATTATAATTAAGTAAGAGATTCATTCATAGTGACTATCTGCTTTTATTATCCCATTAAGAATAGGAACACATCGTGAAGTCACTCACTCTCGACATTTAACCCCTTAACCGCGGGTGTCATTCCAGAATGACGGCGACAAAACTGGACCAAACCGCGGGTGGCATTCTGGAATGATCGTGAATATTTTGAACACCGCGCGTTTTCCCGGCGCGCAAATATTCTCACGCAAGAGTAGCTGTCGAGTTCTTTCACGCCAGCCATCCCACACCTCCCTCCTCCAACCCCGAGGGGACCCCCCCCACCCCTGCCCTGACCCGCGTCAGTCAGTATCTGTCCAGCTCTGTGCGTGATAATGGCGCTCCATCCCGACTCATCGTCGCTCGCTTCCTCCTCTACAATGTTTAGTGCTAGTGTTCCCTCTACCTCTACACCGGTAAAGGAACTGCCGACAGCGAGGCAGAAGGGGTTGAGCACTCCTGAAATTAGAACTGAGCTGGACAAAACAGTAAGTACTACTCTTGATTGTGGCAGTGAAAGTGACACACTCACAGCAAGCAGTGATGATTTGGCAGTGATTGGTGGTGAACCATTTTCCATTGATAGTGACAGTGATGAAAGTGATCGTGTTGATTCCCCCCCACCACCCCCAACTTACTCTGGGAAAGGAAAGGCTCCTATGGGCAAATCTGGTATTGCACGTGGGAAGGGAGTGAAGCGCAGGCTCACGTCTCCCACACCAGGCCCTAGTACGTATTTCCCATCAATTTCCCGTTCCCCTAGCCCAATTGCCCTCACATCATCATCATCATCATCTGTCGTGCCCTCTCCTCAGTCTACATCATCTGAGGAGTACGAATTACCAAAGCCTGCAAAGCGAGGGAAGGCAGGCCGTGCAGGCCGTGCAGGCAGGCCTAGAACAAAGGGGATGCGTGGCAGTTGGAGGGCAAAGCTGGGCGATAAGCGAGGCGATAAGCGAGGTGATAAGCGGGGTAGAAAGGGTCAAGTTTCACCACGCACCAGGTCAGAAACCCCCCGCTTGCCCCCGCTCAGTTCCCTCACCCGCGCCACCCCCCCACTCACCCCCCCCGCACTCACCCCCTCCCCGTTGCCTCCTGCCTCACCCACCTCCCGCTTGCCTCCTGCCTCACCTCCTGCCTCACCCATTGCCTCTACATCAGCTCCTTCTCACGGGGAAACGAGTGAAATGCAACCTGCCCCTGCCACTGAACCACGCACAGGGCAAGTTGATGCATTTGTTTGGACTGACGGTGGAGATTTCCAGCCACACAATCCACCGTTTGATATGACAAATGCTGGAATACAGCCTGCCTTCCCATGCAACGCAGGTGATGAGTTTGTTGATTACTTCCTGGCCTTCCCTTGATGATGAAATTGTGCAGCATGTCAGCGATGAGACCAATAGGTATGCAACTCAGTGTGCAGCACAAGGGCTGGGACCTATTGGCTCGCCAAAGCAAGTGTCGTGGTTGCCTGTCGGGATCAGAGAGCTGTATGTTTTTTTTGCACTCATGTTTTTGATGCCCCATATAAAGAGACATGAGTTGGAGGAGTACTGGCTCGTGGATGACATAACTACTATCCCCATATTCGGGAAGTATATGTCACGGGATCGGTTCCAACAGCTGCTTGGGCACCTGCACTTCGCTGATAATGACAACCCGTCCCAAACTGACCCTTTGTGGAAAGTGAGGGATTTCCTCAACAAGATTAGGGATCGATTTATGCGATTTTTCAGGCCTATGCAGAAAGTCGTCATAGACGAGTCCCTGGTATTGTTCAGAGGACGTCTCAAATTCAGGCAGTACATCCCCAGCAAACGCCACCGCTTTGGGATAAAGTTCTTTGTGCTGTGTGACTGTGAGACGGGGTATATAATGGATTTTGTCATTTACTCGGCTAGCACAATGGATGTGAACAGGAAAGACCCCCTTGGCTTCTCTGGCTCCGTTGTAAAAGTGCTGATGGAGAGGTATTTTGGTGGTAATCATGTGCTGTACACAGACAATTATTACACAGCACCGAAACTCTCCAAATACCTTGCTGAACACGGCATTGGCACTGTTGGCACTGTACGGAGCTATAGGAAAGAGTGGCCTAGTTTCCCTGAAGCATCATCATCATCCAGGGGAGATGTTCACCTGAAGAAGTCAGAAAAGCTTCTTGCGATCAGGTGGCATGTCAAGAAGGTTGTCAATATGATCAGCACCATCCACAAGGGGGAAATGAAGAGAACTGGGAAGGTCAGCTACAGGACGGGAGAGCCAATCATGAAGCCTGATGCCGTCATTGATTATAATGTAAATATGAGACTCGTTGATAAGTCTGATATGATGATTGGCGAAATAGACTGTCTCAGGAGAAACACCCGATGGTACAGGAAGGCTTGCCTGCACATGCTCGATATGTGCATGCTCAATGCCTTCATTCTTTACAAGACACAAGTCGGGGGCATAAGGCAACCATCACTGAGACAGTTTTCCAAGACTGTCGTTCAGCAGCTACTTGAACGATTTGGTCAGGTGACGGCATTGATCCCGAGGCGACACTCTGACACACAACCTGACCGTCTTGAGTGCCGCAATTACATGAGCCGGCACCAGCTTGTGAAATTGCCTCCTAAAGCAGGCGGCAGGTTGTCACAGGGCCGCTGCAGAGTATGTTCAACCACCACACGAAGGCCTACGACGAGAAAAATGAGCACACACCAGTGCCTTGAATGCCAAGTCGCTCTATGTGTAACTCCGTGCTTTGCCGAGTACCACTCTCTGAGTAAATACTGAAAGTGACAGTGATATATAGTGATGCGACAGTGACGTGCTTTGCCAATAATTGTATAATGGATAATGTAGTAATAAGGGATATTTTGCCTAGAAAATAAAGGAAATATTGGCCAGTATAATAAGTGATATTGTAATAAGAGAATCTGCGGCACTTGTGGAATTCTGCGGCACTTACGTAATTCTGTGATGCGCCAGTGACGCAATATAGTAATAAGTGCATTGTAAATATAATGTACATTGCCCATATTATATGTAAAATAATATTAGAAGTTAGAAAGAATGAAAAGATCGCAGGAAACGTCAGTGAGCGGGTGCCGCCGCAGTGAAGTGAGGCGCAGCCGCAGTGAAGAGCGGGCGAGGCCGCAGGGAAGTGCCTTTTACCTACCTCAGTGAACACAGAGTGGGTGTTTATCGTATGTACAGTGTTCATATATGTTTATATTACTATTATGAGAGAGTGGTTGGCATTTGGTACTGGTGTGTGGGGCGTAAAATAGTTATTTCACACCCCTCACTTCTAACGGCTCTCCCCGTCCTGTGAAAGTCAACGAAGTCATGAAACCTACATCAATGGAAAGCTGAAGGTTTGTACTTTCTAATGGTACCTTATTTTTTTCTCTAGCTTTATTCTGTGCAGAGTTATTAAGGTTTAAAGGTTTGTTTACATTTGGCTGAAACCCCCGCGGGAGAGGACAGTCAGACCAAAACAATACCCGCGGTTAAGGGGTTAAGGCCAGTCATTCTTGCCTGAGTGGTTTTATGCGAATACTAAATTTTTGCCACCCCTTTAATGTAAACACTTGTAAACCAAATCAGATTGGAGAACTCTAACCCACTAGACCACCAGTCATCCATTTTTTTTTTTCATATGGTTACCACCCATCACAGTAACTGGTTTCATGGACAGCAAGAAACTATTTGACTTGTCACTCAGTGTAGGGTCATCTGAGGGTATCAATACATTAACAAAGTAGAGAGTGGGCGCTGATGCTTTATAAAATGGAGGGGAGGAGAAAACACAAATTTTCTTTAACGTTTCGGTATACACTCATCCCCTTCCCTGGACAGACTATACAAAAGAAAAGGAAGAGGAAGCAGAGGAACAGGAAGAAAAGTCCTCCAGAAAAACTGAAGGACTAGAGTTAGAGAAAGAAGAAAAGGTAGGAGGAAATGCATGTTTGGAGAAAATGGTTGCTAAAGCTTTACCCAGGTGCCAGAGATGTGATAAGCATTTTTTTTTTTTTTTAACACCAGTTTGGACATATCATTTTGATGCTCTCGTGCTGAAGTAGTCGAAGCAATGAAGAATGTCAAAATGAAGAAAGCCCCAGGAATTGATGGAGTGTGTGGTGAAATGGTGAAGGATGGGGGAGAGATAGTAGTAGAATGGATATGGAAGATGTGCAGATTGGCCTGAGAGGAAGGTAGTCCCGGAGGATTGGAAGTCAGGTACCGTATAATTATTCACCTGTACAAAGGAAAGGGGGAGCAAGAAGTGTGTGCTAATCACAGGGGCATTTGACTGCTGGGTGTAATAGAAAAAGTATATGGTGGGATACTTACTGATAGAGTTAGGGAAATAACAGAGGAATTAGCTGGAGAAGAACAAGGAGGTTTTAGGAAAGGATGAGGCTGTGTAGATCAGATTTTCATCCTTAGGTCTCTGGTGGAAAAGTTTCTAGAGAAGGGAAAGAAGATGTATGCGGCCTTCATGGATTTGGAAGAAGCATATGGCAGAGTAGATAAATAAGGAATGTGGAAAATATTTAGAATATTAAGAATATATGCTGTTGACTGCCGTGGGGAGTATGTATGAGGGTGCTAAGGCTGCAGTGCGTGTGGATAGTGAACTGAATGAATTTTTCTATTTGAATGATGGATTTTTTTTTTTTTTTATGCGAGGAAGAAGGAACCAAAGGCCATGAGCCCGCAGTAACAGTTCCCTCCAAGAGAAAAACAAAATACAATAGAGAGCCAAATTCAAGATCCGATCATTTTGAGATGCCTGGACACACTACGTTTGAAAGACTGGAGATCATAGGCAGCAGGAAATACAGACAGAGGGAGACAGTTCCAGAGCTGACCTGTTGCATAAATGAAAGACTGGGAGTAACGGTTAACTCTTGCATTAGAGAGTTGGACAGAAAAGGGATGAGATTTTGCTGCCAGACGGGTGCTACGCGCCCGTCGTAGAGGTGGAGGAATGCAGGCAGACAGTTCAGAGCTGCAGTGACCATTAAAGTAGCGATAGAAAAGAGATAAAGATGCAACAGTGCGGCGAAGAGACAGAGGTTGAAGGGAGACAGTAAGAGGAGGAGAGTTAATGAGACGATAAGCCTTTGACTCCACCCTATTGAGAAGAGCTGTATGTGGGGAGCCTCCCCACACATGAGAGTTGTACTCCACACAGGGGCGGATAAAACCCCTGTATAGAGTCAACAATTGTGCAGGGGTAAAGAAAGAGAGGAGTCGGCTTAGCACACCCAATCTCTTGGAAGCAGATTTTACAAGAGATGTAATATGATCTTTCCAAGATAAGTCCCAAGTAAATGAAACCCCAAGCATGTTCAAGGATGAAGCAGGATTAAGCTGAATATTATTAAACATTAGTAGGTATACCTGTGGAAGATTTTGTCGGGTTGATAGGTGTAAGAACTGAGTCTTAGATGCATTAAAGACAACCATATTATTTTTACCCCAGTCAGAGATATGAGCCAAGTCAGACATTAGGTGTGCCATAGCCTCATCCCTTGTTTCTTGAAGTAACTGTTGAGATGGGCGTTGCGGGAACCGAATGGAAAGGTGAAGGGTGGAGTCATCAGCGTATGAGTGGATAGGGTTAGATGTACAGCTTAGAGGATCATTGATGAATAAAAGGAAGAGAGTTGGTGATAGGACAGAGCCCTGAGGAACACCATTGTTGATAGATCTAGGAGAAGAACGATGGCCGTCTACAACAGCGGCTATAGAACGACCAGAAAGGAAGCTAGCGATGAAGGCACAGATAGAAGGATAGAAACCGTAGAAGGGCAGTTTGGAAATTAAAGATTTATGCCAGACTCGATCGAAAGCCTTTGAGATGTCAAGTGCAATGGCAAAGCTTTCGCCAAAGTCCCGAAAGGAGGATGACTAGGAGTCTGAAAGGTAGGTGAGAAGATCGCCAGTGGAGCGTCCCTGACGGAACCCATACTGACGATCGGAAAGAAGGTTGTGATAGGAAAGATGCCTTAAAATTTTTCTATTAAGAATTGACTCGAAAACTTTTGAAATACAGGACGTTAAAGCAATTGGACGATAGTTAGAGGGTTGGGAGTGGTCACCCTTCTTTGGGACTGGCTGAATGAGAGCAAACCTCCAGCAAGAAGGAAAGGTACAAGTTGATAGACAAAGGCGAAATAGTTTGCCTAGGCAGGGTGTAAGCACAGAAGCACAGTTCTTGAGAACAACAGGAGGGACCCCATCAGGCCCATATGCCTTGTTAGTACTGAGGCCAGTGATGGCAGAAAATACATCAACTGAAGAAATTTTAATGTCAGCCATGAGGAAGTCAGAGGGGGGAAGTGATGGAGGAACAGCACCGGAATCGTCTAAGGTGGAATTGGAGGAGAAAGTCTGTGCGAAGAGATCTGCTTTATCAGTAGAAGAAATAGCTACAGAACCATCAGAGTAGAAAAGAGGAGGGAAGGATGATGAGGTAAAGTTGTTAGAAAGATTTTTGGCAAGGTGCCAGAAGGAGCGGGAAGAATTCAAGTTGGAGAGTTGAGAGCATTTAGTATGGATGAAATTATTTTTAGTACTCGTAGAGCGAAGAACAGACTTAGCACGATTCCGGGCAGAAACGTAAAGATTATGTGATTCAGGGGTGGGTAGGCTCCGGTACCTTTTGTAGGCCTTCTCCTTGTTGCGGACAGCATTAGAACAAGCGTGATTAAACCAAGGCTTTCTTGCGTTAGTCAAAGGATATGAGAAAGGAATGTATGCTTCCATCTAATTGGAACAGGGACGTGTCATGTCTCTATGGTTGTTCAATTTGTATATGGATGGCGTTATAAAAGAGATGCAAGGTAGTGCACTGGACGCTGGAGCGACCCTAATGAGGGAGGGCAGCATTTGGAAACTTCCTGTTTGCAGGTAATACTGTATTGTTAAGTGAAGACAAAGAGAAATTGCGAGGCTTGGTAAATGAGTCTGGGACAGCGTGTAAGAAACTGAATCTAAAAGTAGATATAGGGGAAAGTAAAGTTATGATTTTCGAGATAAATAAGTCACTGAATGCACAGTAAGGTTGGATGATGAGGAAATGGAAAATGTGAGTGCATTAAAGTACGTGGGTAGTGTGATGAGTAAGGATGAAAGTCTGGAGGATGAAGTGCATTAAAGGGTATAACAAGGAAGAAAGTTTGCTGGTTCTCTGAAAACAGTGATAAGTGGTGGAGGCGGTGGCAGAATCGGTAGAGAGGTGGCCTGCAGTCCTGATGGACCCAGGTTCGAATCCCTGCTAGGGCACGGAACAGCTTAAGGATTTGAATGTCATAAAATGCAGACTTTTCTGATTTACCATATGACCCGCCGACATGTCATAAAAATACCCCTGCTAATACCAATACACCAGTTCAGTATTAGACAGCTCTAGCCTGTATTCAATATGGATGATGGGTGTTAGCACCGAAGTGGTGACATGTGGAGATGTAGGAGGACTATTGGGCCCCAAGGAGGACTACTGGGACTTGGGGATAGGCTCTGTAGTCTTTGCCCTGAGTCGGACACGTAAATATATATATATATATATATATATATATATATATATATATATATATATATATATATATATATATACTAACAACTAACTAAAAAAACAAACAAGAAGCCTCGGACAAGGAATGACCAAACGTTGACGACCCAGGACCGGACAAAGGACTTGGTAATGTGTACATGGAATGTAAGAGGAGCGAATGATGAGGTGAAAGAGAGAGAGATTGTCCAGGTGCTTGAGGATGCGAAAGTGGATGTATGTGGAATAACTGAAACAAAATGGAGAGGAGAAAGTGTGAGAGAATGGGAGTATGGATGGGGTATATGTGCAGGAGTAGATGAGAATGAGAGGGCAAAGGAAGGAGTGTGTATAGTTGTGAGTAAAAGATGGAAGAAGAGCATAAGACAGTATGGATCACTTGGGTCAAGGATTGTGTGGGTAAAGTTGAAAGTTGGAATACAAATGTGGGCGATTGTGTGTGTGTATGCGCCAACGCAAGATCGTGCTAGAAGAGTGAGAGAAGAGTTCTGGACAAATGTGGAAGTGTGCATGGAAAAGTTTGGAAGGAGTGAGAGAGTGTTTTTGATTGGTGATATGAATGGTAAAGTTGGTAATGTGAAGGTGGATGGAATAGTTGGTGAGTGGGGTGTGCCTGCTGAGATAGATGAGAATGGGAGTGCGCTAGTGGACATTTGTGCTGGGAGGGGTTGGTAATAGCCAATACCCTCTTCAGGCATAAAATGATCCACAGGTATACATGGCGAGTGATGAGAAGGGTGGGTGGTGAACTGAATGAAAGGAAGGCAATGATTGATTATGTGTGTGTGGATGAAAGGATGCGAAGATGTGTAAAGGATGCAAGAGTGTATAGAGGTTGGGGGAGTGGACTTTCTGACCACTACTTGGTGGTGGCCAGAATTAGGTTGCAAGTAAGATGGAGGAATAGAAGAAGGGAAAGACCAGAGGAAGGAGTAGTTGCAAGGAGAGTGGAAAGGTTACAAGAGGATGAGAAAAGGCAGAGTATAAGAGAGAAGTGGAGGAACGATTGGGCAAATATGAATTGGAGCAGATGGGAGACGTGGAAGGTGTGTGTAAGATATTTACAGAAGAAATATGTGCAGCATGTGATGTGGTGTGTGGAAGGAAGAGAAGACGGAGGGGTGCAAGGAACAGCGTGGTGGACTGAAGAGGTGAAACAGGCTGTGGCACAAAAGAAGAAAGCATACAATGAATGGATGAGAAATAGGGGCGTGGAAGAAGTTGAGAGGCGGAAGAGAGAGTTATATGTGGAAAGGAAGAGAGAGGTGAAAAGATTAGTAAGAGAGAGTAAGAAGAGAGTGGATGAGGAATTTGGAAGGAATTTGAGTGTAAAGTGGAGGGACTGTAAGAAAATGTTCTGGAGAGAAGTGAAAAGAGTAAGACAGGGTGGAAGTGAAGTTAGCAGGGGAGTGAAAGATAAAAATGGTAGATTACTAGTGGAGAAGGGAGAAAAAGTGAGCAGATGGAGAGAACACTTTAAGGAATTGTTGAACGTGGAGGATGGAAGTAATGCGAGTATAAGTGGCTGGGGAATGGCTGGGAGAAGGAGGGAGGTGAGAAGACAGGAAGAAATCAGTAGGATGGAAGTTGTGGAAGCAATGAAGAAAGTTAAATCGGGGAAAGCCCCAGGAATTGATGGAGTGTGTGGTGAAATGCTGAAGCATGGGGGAGAGATAGTAGTAGAATGGATGTGGAAGATGTGCAGATTGGCCTGGGAGGAAGGTAGAGTCCCGGAGGATTGGAAGTCAGGTATAATTATTCCCTTGTACAAAGGAAAAGGGGAAAAAGAAGTGTGTGGTAATCATAGGGGCATTTGTCTTCTTAGTATAATAGGAAAAGTGTATGGTAGGTTACTTATAGACAGAGTTAGAGAAAGAACAGAGAAATTAGTTGGAGAAGAACAGGGAGGCTTTAGGAAGGGAAGAGGTTGTGTAGATCAGATATTCATTCTTAGATCTTTAGTGGAAAAGTTTCTAGAGAAGGGAAAGAAGTTGTATGCGGCTTTCATGGATTTGGAGAAAGCATATGACAGGGTGGATAGACAAGGATTGTGGAAAGTGTTAAGAATATATGGAGTAGATGGGAAGTTGTTGAATGCTGTGAAGAGTATGTACGATGGTGCGAAGGCTGCAGTGCGTGTGGATGGTGAACTAAGTGAATTTTTCTCTGTGAAAGTTGGTTTGAAACAGGGATGTGTCATGTCTCCATGGTTGTTCAATCTGTACATGGATGGGGTAATAAAAGAGGTACAAGGTAGGGTAGTGGATGTTGGAGTGGCCCTGGTGAGAGAGGATAGTGTTTGGAAACTCCCTGTACTGTTGTTTGCAGATGATACTGTGTTGTTGAGTGAAGACGAAGGGGAGCTGCAAGGCTTGGTGGATGAGTTTGAGAAAGTGTGTAAGAAACGGAACCTAAAGGTGAATGTAGCGAAGAGTAAATTGATGGTCTTTGAGAGAGGTGAAGTCAGTGAATGTACAGCGAGGTTGGATGGTGAGGAATTGGAAAATGTGAGTACGTTTAAGTATTTGGGTAGTGTGATGAGTAAGGATGGAGGTTTGGAGGGTGAAGTGCTTGAAAGGGTACAGCAGGGAAGAAAGGTTGCTGGTTCCTTAAACGCAGTGATAAGAAACAGGGAAGTGAGCATGGAAGTAAAAAAGTTACTACATGACAGTATTGTGATACCAACTCTAACGTACGGAAGTGAAGCTTGGACATTGTTGGAAGGACACAAGTCAAGAGTGAGAGCAGTGGAAATGAGTTATTTAAGAGGAGCCTGTGGAGTCACGTGGAGAGACAGGCTGACGAATGAGGATATAAAGGAGCGTTGTGGTGTGGATGTGGATGTGATAGGAAGCGTTGTGAGGAACACACTGAGGTGGTTTGGCCATGTGGAGAGGATGGAGGGTGAAAGATTGACGAAGAGAGTGTATGTGAGTGAGGTGGAGGGTGGAAGAGGGAGGGGGAGACCGAGGATGAGATGGAGGGATGGGGTGGAGAGGTATATGAGAGAGGGGGGGGTGAGCTGGGAGCAGGGCAGTGAAATGGCGGGGGACAGGGCGACTTGGAGGCGATTTGTTTGTGGCCACCCCAAACGGGATTGAGGCGTCTGGCAATATATATATATATATATATATATATATATATATATATATATATATATATATATATATATGGAAATGAGCATGGAAGTAAAATAGTCGCTGCATGATAATATTGTTATACCAACACTAATGTATGGAGCTTGGTCGATGGACACAAGAGTAAGACAGTGGAAATGCGTTGTTTGAGAGGAGCATGCGGAGTTACATGGAAAGACAGACTGACTAATGAGGAAGTGAAGGTGCGTTGTGGTGCGGATGTGGATGTGATGGAAAGCGTTAAGAGAAATTCACTGAGGTTGTATGGCCATGTGGAAAGGATGGAGAGCGAGAGACTGATGAGGAGAGTGTTTGTGAGGTGGAGGGGGGGAGAGGGAGGGGAAGGCCAAGGATGAGATGGAGGGATGGAGTAGAGAGGTATTTGAGAAAAGGGGTTGTGAGCCGGGGGAGAGTAGTGAAGGGCAGGGGACATGGCGACATGGAGGTGATTTGTTTGTGGCCACCCCTTGCGGGATTATAGCGTCTGGCAATAGACAGAAAGATAACTAGTGCTGGCTTGGCGGCTTGGATTTTTTTTTTTTTTTATACAGCGTCTCCTTGTTTCTAGACTAGAGCTTGTGATGTGGTATTTTTTTCTGCTTCCTTCATTGGTTTTGAGGCTGTATTCCCGTTGATTAAGGAGGCTCCCAAAGTTGTTTGCCATACCAGCTTATTTATGTATATATCCTATTGATCATCCCTTATATATTAATTATGAAATCTTTGCTGGTAATAAAAATACAGACGCCAGACACTAAAATTGTACGGTGTAGTATCCAGCATAAATCACGGTAAAATTATCGCTTCAGCCAAAAACAGAATTACGAGATTTTCTTCCGCTTTTTCGGTATTTTAGACAATTCTGAGACACTTTTCCTCTGTCGGAATTTATTTTTATTTTACTCCTGAAGATAACCTAACCTAACCTAACCTACCCTAACCTAACCTACCCTAACCTAACCTAACCTAACCTTCAGATATAATTTGAGACGAAAATGCTAAAGACGAAAAGTGTCTTAGAATTGTCTATAATACTGAAAAAACGGACCAAAATCTTCTAAATCTGTTTTTGGCAGAATCGTTATAGAATCTAATTCACTAAGGGAAAAATGTCAGAAAACCTCCTAAGCTGACGTATGTTGGGGTTGTTTCCTGGGAGGACGTGCTGGCGTCTAGAGTAACGGTTTCTGATGATGGTTTCCTGGATAGTGTGTTGTCGTCTTGGAGGAGATCTTGGTTACAACAAACCACAAACTCGGCAGAGAAAATCATTCCATCTAGGCCACTCTTTGACTTTCCTTTAGCTGATATAGGTTTACTCTTCAAACTGATCAGCAGCACAATGTTCCATACACCCTTTTTATAATTATAGACTTCTGCTTTAGTTTGGTTTGGAAGAGACATCCTCATTTGTTTCATACCAAGTTATGGAATGACTATGACTGAAATAACTAACCCGAAAAAAAAAAAAAAAAAACAGTAACACGAGGTTTTGGTAGAACTCCCGCAGGAACCAGTCGCCTTTACGCTATGATCTTTTTTTTTTTTTTTTTTAATGAAATTGATAGGAGGTAGTAGTTGGCTTCATTCGGCAATTCAGCCACAAAACAACCAATGGGAGCTTGCTCTAGGCATATTACAAGCTCTCCAGATGAGTGATGCCCACCACTGAAACAATCCCTTAGCCAGACAATGCCCATTTTTAAGGCACGCACTGCACATGCATGTCCAGTTCTTATCTCCTAGTATAATGATCAATCCCATGTAGGAAGATCCAAAAAGCACTTCCAGATCAAGCCATTACACCAGGATTCCGATGCACCTGAGAAACGATAATAAAGTGCCCAAACCGCCAAGATATAAAATTACTTCTATCTTCTTTTTAATGTCCCATCAACATCATATTGAAATAGGCGATATACCAAACTCAAAAGCCAACACCAGTCAACTTTCGCTGACATCAATGTAAATGCAGGTACTAAGCATGAGCTTGATTATTCATTGGTGACCCAAAATTATATCTGCGACAGACTAAGTCTTTCCGCTCATTGCCTTTACAAACCACTGATGATTAATAAGGCTTCAGTTGATGTATTATAACGGCCTCAGGGTCCCATGCATGTTGTTGATCTTTGTGTTGACCAGGGCAGGAGATGCATGTGGCTAGCCAACAGTGAAGCTATATTAATCTTTCCTTAACCTTTTCTCGGCTATGCCACGTAGTTTACTGTTATATATATATATATATATATATATATATATATATATATATATATATATATATATATATATATATATATATATATATATATATATTAAAAAAATGCTAGTGTTTTGCATTCTTGTCATAGAATTGTATTCGAGTGTTAATACTACTACAAAATGGAGTTTGCGATTTACGTCAAGTTTAAATTGTGGAGGAGGAATGGCAGTTATTTAAGAGTGCTGTGGTGGGGCATGCAGAAGAGGTGTGTGGTGTGAGACGTATGGGTGGTGGTGTAAGAAAAGGAAGTGAATGGTGGTGCGAAGAAGTAAGTATGGCTGTGGCTGAGAAGACACGTGCATATGAAGTGGGGCTGCAGAGGAAGGATGACAAGTCATATAAGAGGTATAAGGAAAAGAGGAATAGGGCGAGAAGGGCTGTGCGTGATGCTAAAGTGGCAGCAGATGAGAGGTGGGGTAGGCGGCTGACAGAGAATTTTCAACAGAATAAGAAAATGTTTTGGAAGGAGGTGAAAAGGGTGAGAAAGGGAGTCTGGGAAGGCAAAACGAGTAAAAGCAGAGGATGGAAGGATGTTAATTGAGATAGATGCAAGAAGGAAGAGATGGACAGAGAATTTTGAAAGATTGTTAAATGTAGAGGAGGAAAGGGTGGCTGAGATTGTGGCGGATGGAAGGATGCAAGGAATAAATGTGTTGGGAGAGTTGAATGATTCTTTGATCACGAAGGAGGAAGTGAAGAAGGCAGTAAAGGAGATGCAAACAGGGAAAGCTGCAGGTATGTATGGGTGTGCTGTGGAATGCCTGAAGGATGGTGGAGTGACTATTCTTGACTGGTTAGTAAGATTGTTGAATGTGTGCTTTGTGAAAGGTATGGTGCCAGTTGACTGGGCAAGTGCTTGTGTGGTCCCGTTGTATAAAGGCAAGGGTGATAAGTATGAATGTACTAGCTTTAGGGGTATAAGTCTGTTGAGTGTTGTAGGTAAGGTGTATGGTAGAGTGTTAATTATGAGAGTTAGAGAGGGTACAGAGGGAGTGATTGGTGATGAGCAGTGTGGCTTTAGGAGAGGGAGGGGATGCGTGGATCAGGTGTTTGCGGTGAGACAAGTGTGTGAAAAGTATTTAGCGAAAGGCAAGGATGTGTTTTGGGCATTTATGTATTTATAGAAAGCGTATGATAGAATTGATAGGGAGGCTTTGTGGACTGTTTTAAGATTGTAGGGACTTGATGGTAGGTTACTAAAAGGGGTGAAAAGTTTTTATGTAAATAGTAGAGCGTGTGTAAGAGTGGGAAATAATGTGAGTGATTGGTTTCCTGTGAGAGTGGGGCTGCAACAGGGATGTGTGATGTCGCCTTGGTTGTTTAATATTTACATGGATGGTGTTGTAAGGGAGGTGAATGCAAGAGATTTAGGTGGTCTGAGTCTGGTGAATGTTGATGGTGGAGAGTGGAATCTGAAGCAGCTGCTGTTTGCAGATGATACTGCACTGGTGGCTGATTCAGAGGAGAGATTGAGACAGTAGGTAGAGGAGTTTGGAAGGGTGTGTGAAAGGAGGAAATTGAAAGTAAATGAGAATAAGAGTAAAGTGATGAAGTGTACGAGGTTGGTAGATGGTAGGGGGATGAATATAGTTTTGATTGGCGAGTTGCTTGAGGAGGTAGAGTGTTTTAAGTATCTAGGGTCACATGTTGCTGTGCATGGAAGAGTAGATGCAGAAGTGAAGTTTAGAATAAATGAAGTGGGAAAGGTGCTGGTAGGAATGAAAAAAGTGTTTAGATGTCGTTCGCTTAGAATGGATGTAAAGAGAGGCTGTATGAGGTGTTGTGGTACTGACTGCATTATATGGGGCTGAAACATGGAATATGGGTGTAGCAGAGAGGAAAAGATTGAATGTAATGGAGATGAGGTGTCTGAGGAGTATGTATGGAGTGATACGTATGGATCGAGTGCGGAATGATGAAGTGCAAGGAGAACTGGAGTTGTTCGGGAGATGGCTGGTAGAGTTGAGCAGAGGGTGTTGCGATGGTTTGGGCATAGGGAGAGAATGGCGATTGGTGAAAAAGATAACTAGATCTGATGTGAGAGGTGTAAGGCTGAGAGGAAGACCACGAATAGGATGGATGGACAGTGTGAAGAGAGTGCTGGATCCGAGAGGGATGTCTGTTGAGGAAGGAAGAGTGGCTGTGCATGACAGAAATAAATGGAGAAAAATTGTGAATGAATAAGTGATGATGCAGCCCTGAGGGGATATTCTCCCGCATTTGGTCTGATCAGCTATTTCAGGTCAGGTGCGGGTAAGGGGATGAGTCTGTTATGATGTGGCATGGGTAAACCAGCTCTGCTGTCGGGTCCTGCTGCGGATGTCATTGATTGCATTGCGCAGTTGACCCTTGTGCAGTGTGGTGCGGTGAGGATCTGTCCGTTCTCCCCTTTGGGGCTAAGATGCGAATGAATGTGTTTGAATGGATGAGTAAATGGGGAGTGTGTCGTCCTGTCTCGGCTACCTTCCTTTCCTTGGGGGAAGCAGCCTAGGTATATAGATAGATAGATTAAAGTACAAAGAATGTAGTGAAAATCGTCATGAGTTTCACATTGCAGCAAAACAGACTCAGTGATCTACTTCTTAAGTTTGTCCAGAGAACATGAAACTCATCTGGTAACGTAGCATTATTATGCATTCTAACATCCAACCAAGAGTTATGTTGCTCTTAAACCCATTCTCACTTTGAACAAGTGGATGTGACTCAGTCTTTTCTTCATTATATTCTGATCCGCAGTGTAAACAGACTTGTTATTAACTGCCACTAATAAGGGCCAGTTAATGACAGCATGAGGCAGAAGATACCAATTGATCATTTTTAATCCTCCTTTAGCAGCTCAAGTATACTTTCAAATTAACCAAGGAACAATCTGCCACACTAAGTGTAAAGTTGGAAACTGTTGACACTGTCAGTATTTTTGATGGAGATCCTGACCCATAGGTGTCCTACATGTTGAATCAGTCAGATGCTACCTTAACAGTGTCGTGCAGTTCTTAGAAATACTTAGGTGAAATAGGAAAATGGATATTACTTTTACATACAGCAAATTGGTAGGTGGTGGCGACCATCATCCACTCACTTGATGTAGTGCTGCCCACTTCTTCCTTTTCCTTTTCTGTGCCTGCCCTCCTCTCTTCCTATTTCTCCAATCTTTCCTGTCACTTCTTATTGTTTTTTTTTTTTTTCCTTTACAGGTGGCTTTACATTGAGTGACAAGCCAAATGGTTTCCTGTAAGCCAAGAAACCATTTACAACGTTGGGTGGTAACCATATAACCAAACCATACGTGCTCCCTACGTGTCAACAAGTGGGTTGGTGGAGGCCCCTCCCTGTAAAACAAATAACTCAGAGTCAAATGGCCACCCCTTACGGGATTATGGCGTCTGGCAGTAGATAGATAGATAGACATTATGTTTACTGTGCATATTTCGTCTGACGTGCAGTTGTATATGAAAACCCAGTAAGTGAAATATCTTAATGCACAAGCCTTTCAAGATATATGATGCCGAGGTCTCAAAACAGAGGCGCTTTATGGAGAGGGCAACAACTTAGCAGAGGCATTCTTCTCCTCCCCTAACCAAATGCATGCAATACATTCTTCTAATTGCAAATACAGACATGGACAAAACCTCGCGTACTATTCCACTGCATCGACTTCACACTTTGGAAATGTCCGTTACTCTCCTTTCTGAGCATCATATCAAAGACATACTGTATGTTGGCAGACAAACATATCAAGCTTCTCTCAGAGCGGTAAAATTAACCAACAGAGGGAAGAGAGAACTGGACGTGGCGAAAAATTAAGCGATTCCTTTTATTCTCCTAGTGCGTAACAAATACAAGACGACATGATAATCTCCCCACTCACAGCACTGCCATTCAAAAGAGGAACAGCTTCAGCTCAATCATGTATTTTTTCTGTTTCTTTGCTACTATTTTAATTAGTCTCAGAGACTTTATGAACTGAAGTGGTCAAATGTATATTTTTCCTAAGGCGAATAAAATCGTCTGGTCGTAGCAAGAATAAAAAAAGGAAAGTATATCACCATACTGAAGAGATCAATTATATGGGAGAAAGCTGAGTAAGTAAACCATAAGATACAAAGTCCTTTTTTTCCTACTACCTCCATGAATTCTATCACATTTTTATCAGTCATACTTTTTATTTTTATTTTTATTTTTTCCTTTTTTTCAGAAGAGAATCCTTGAGGTGAAATGATCATAAACAGTCTTTAGTTTTCCCTACACCACCATGATGCTTTAAAAACTTGTTCCTTCAACCCCATGACGCGTTTGCTATTTCTTCCTTCACCACCACGAGCTTTTGTTATTTCTTCCTTCAACACCAAATAAAGTGGACCATCAAACTTTCGTCTGAGTTTCAAGATATCTTAGGGTGTCTTTGGTTCGCCTTGAAAATGTCTTGAAATACAGACGAATGTTTAGTGGTCCTCTTCTCTTGATTTTTCCTGCAAGTTACACAACAAATTTGTCATCACGTGCTCATATGATATTGTTTTCATCTGTGTGTGTGTGTGTGTGTGTGTGTGTGTGTGTGTGTGTGTGTGTGTGTGTAGTACTATGAATGAGAACTGGAGACCCTAAAACATTTTAAGGTGATATAAACCCTTTCACTCTGGTGACTTTGCTTTTGTTTGTTTTTGTCATTTTCAGTCAATTTACTTGAAGTTCGAGGAGGGCTCTTATACTGAAGGGATTGATAAATTATGCCTCATTAGTTTAAAAAAACCTCTGTTTCATTCATTAATGCCGTTACAGGTCACAAGATAAAAGAAAGTGGAACTGAAGAGGTTAACATTATGTAACATAACAGAAACAGGAAAGTGTTCGTGAGATAGTAGAAAAAAATGAAAGTAGAATATTTGACAGCGTAATATATAGCATGACATATATTGGCTTCACAGGAGGATGTGGTAGGTATAATCATCTGAGAGGAGCATGTGAGTTACGTGGAGAGAAAAAAATATTGAAAATGAGGAACTGAATGGGTATTGTGAGGCTGTGAATGCGGAGAGAACGGAGAATAAGGAACTGACTACGTGAATGGTTGTGAGTCAGATAGGGAGGGAGACCGTGGATGGGATGCAGAACCGGGGTGGAGAGAGGTATATGAGAGGGGGTTTGAGTTGGAGAAAGGGGAGGTTGATGGCTGAGGACAAGTTTGTAGCCACTTTTTTCGGGATTAAGACGTGTTGCAACAGAGAGACAGATTCTGTAGATGGATTAATGTCTCCGCTGTGATGATGACAGTTTCATTTAGTCCTGTTATCCCCAGACGATTTCATTCAGCTTTACATTGACTTTCCGACCAAAAGGATTAGATGTAACCTTTATTGTCCCATTCAGTATTAAAAAAAAGTCATTCTTAAGCTGCAGAGAATCATTTAGATGAATTAATTATATAGTAAAACTTTGCGTCTTTATGAAGAAAGATTAAAAATAACAATCTAAAATTTAAATACTGGAGAAGAATGGGGTAAAAAAAATAAGAAATTAAGACAGATAACAAGATGAGGGGAAAAAAACAATTAAATAGTTTAGTATAGCGACGTGTAGCTTAGTATTCATGCTGCTGTTAAAATATACTGAGGCGAGGAGCCTTGTAGACTGGAAGAGATAAATATGTAATCTTTGTAGTAGAAAGGTCTCTCCTAAGCTGAACAAATGCATCTGTAGGTAATATACCTTAATAACAGACACCAAAGGTTTCAAGGGCTTTAAACTTTTCCAGGCCCTCAGTGTACTGACAATACATGGTATAAATTATTATCAGCGAGAGGAATTAATTACCAGTTTGGTAAACATATGTAGACAAAAGAGAAACAAAGGAAGCTGGAGATATATATATATATATATATATATATATATATATATATATATATATATATATATATATATATATATATATATATATATATATATGCGTTTTCGTACACTGAAGAACGAGGGTTCGCACCCCGCCGGGGCAATAAACTTTGGGAGCGTTCTTCTGGCCACGTACTGCTTTGGCGGACATCAGGGGTGCTGTGGTTGAACCAGTGTCGCATACTATAAAGTATGCTTGCACCCAGTCGGTTTGCGCGGGCCGATTACACTTGGTTCACAGACTACACACACATCCAAAGCCACTCCAATACAACAATTACACTTACAAGCACTTCTCACGCTACATACAATCCCTACTAGACAGCCTAAGCCACTTGGTAGAGATACATTGGCTGTATCGTCTCCACTTCGGTAGGGATAGGCCGGTCTTGCAGTGGATACTCAAACGGCTAATAATGATGATATATATATATATATATATATATATATATATATGTATATATATATATATATATATATATATATATATATATATATATATATATCAGGGTGGTTATTAAAAATGAAAGTTTGAAATATTTTACTCCTAACCTTTAATTTTCTTCTTATGTTTGAGAAAACCATTTGGGCAAAATTTTCTATCGTTTTAACCAGATTTAGAGGTTGCTCACGTAATTTGTAATTTTTCCCATATTGCTTGCATAAGAAATTCGAGTTGATGTTTTCCGGTAACTGGCAACCACGAATTACTGAAAGCTCAACATACTGTATCACCATACCACACATGAGTTAGGAATGACAGTAACTACCCAGACACTTAAGGGAGAGGTTGTAAGTAAAGGAGTACGGTACCTTGTGATTGATTGCTTTTAGATTTTATTTGTTCTTGGTTATATTGTACAAATTAATTACATGTAAATGCTCAAAGCATGAGGGCTTATGGGACACATTATATAAATACTAATTTTGTTTTGCTGAATTATTACTTTTTATCATCTTAATTCGTATTTGGAATTGATTATACTTTGATTTGTTGTTTTCTTTATTTCATAGTCAGTTATTCATGTTCATTTATGTTAGCGTACTTACTGAAAGTTATTGAGGTCCATCAGTGACTGACCATGACAACTGGATCTAAGGACCACCTGTGCAAACTGGAAGATAGAACTGAAGGGACAAAGCTACCTTCTAGGGGGTGAACAAGTTCTTTCATTCTTTTTGCACCTTCACATTGAAGAGGGTAAGACAATAAAGGAAAGTGCCACTACAGTAATCACACGTGTAAAAGACTTTTGGGAGAAACCTAGAATTCCAATGATCCGCAAAGATAATGCAATTACTAAAGTAGAGAAGTTGTACAAGAAGTATCAGAGTATAAAGAAAGGGAAAAACAAAAGATCAGCCTCACAGATACAAACTGAGAAGGACTTTGAGACAGAAATATCAAACTTGTTTGACACAGCCACCACTGATGCCCTCACAATAATGGTAAAGCAAGAAGACCGAGAATTCCTAACTGCTCAACGAGAACCAGGCCGTAGAGGAACAGTGAGGCCAACTGACAGGAAGCAGGCTGGAAAAGAAAACCGATCTTTGAAGAGGATGATTAAGGAAGAAGAACGGAAAAGGCAATGGGAGAAGGAAACTGCAGACGCAGCATCTTCAAGAATGGTGCAGTTGGAGTCATCTTCCAGCAGTAGCACAGATGAATCTGCAAATGAAGAGGAAGGTTCTGCTGATGTTGTTGCAGGAAGTAGTAAGTTCAAACGTTTCAGGGGCACACAAAACATAATATCTCCATCTCTTTCATTGGTTCTTGACAGGAAGAAAATATCAGACAGTGCTGCTACTATTGTTTTAACAGAAACACTGCGCTCAATAGGCCAACGGCCTGAAAAATTTCACATCAACCTCTCATGAATTCAATGTCTGCGTCAGAAACACAGGAAATTTGTTACAGAAACACTGAAGGCTGAGTTTCATGCTGATATCCCACTTATTGTGCACTGGGATGGAAAGCTCCTCAGGGATTTAACAACCAAGCAACATATTGACCGACTACCTCATCTAGTTACTGGTAATGGAGTTTCCCAGCTCCTAGACGTTGCAAAGTTAGAAATGGGGACAGGATTAGAATAAGCCAAGGCAGTAGTAGCTGCTCTAAATGAATGGGATTTGAAAAAAAGGTTATTGGATTGTCATTTGATACCACTGAAGCTAACACTGGACGAAGGTCAGGTGCATGTATTCTCATTGAACAGGAGTTTCAGAAAGACCTTTTGTATTTGGCATGCCGCCAATATCTATCTATCTATCTATCTATCTATCTATATCTATATATATATATATCTATATATATATATATATATATATATATATATATATATATATATATATATATATATATATGTGTGTGTGTGTGTGTGTGTGTGTGTGTGAGGAAGAAGGAACCAAAGGCCGAGCGCCCGTAATTATTGTTCCTTAAAAAGAAAAAAAACAAAATACGAGAGAGAGCCAAATTCAAGATACGATCATTTCGAGATGCCTGGACACACTGCGTTTGAAAGACTGGAGATCATAGGAAGCAGGAAATACAGACAGAGGGAGACAGTTTCAGAGCTGACCTGCTGCATAAATGATGGACTGGGAGTAACGGTTGACTCTTGCATTAGAGAGTTGGACAGGAAAGGGATGAGAGTTTGCTGCTAGACGGGTGCTACGTGCCCGTCGTAGAGGTGGAGGAATGCATGCAGAGAGTTCAGAGGAGCAGTGACCATTGAAGTAGCGATAGAAAAGAGATAAAGATGCAACAATGCGGCGATGAGACAGAGGTTGAAGGGAGCCAGTAAGAGGAGAGTTAAGGAGACGAAAAGCCTTTGACTCCACCCTATTGAGAAGAGCTGTATGTGGGGAACCTCCCCACACATGAGAGTTGTACTCCACACAGGGGCGGATGAAACCCTTATATAGAGTCAACAGTTGTGCAGGGGTAAAGAAGGAACAGAGTCGGCTTAGCACACCTCTTAGAAGCAGATTATACAAGAGATGTAATATGATCTTTCCAAGATAAGTCCCGAGTTAATGAAACCCCAAGCATGTTCAGGGATTATGCAGGATTAAGCTGAATATTGTTAAACATTAGTGGGTATATATCTGGAAGATTTTGTCGAGTTGATAGGTGTAAAAACTGAGTCTTTGACACAATAAAAACAACAAGATTATTTTTACCCCAGTCAAAGATACGAGCCAAGTCAGACATTAGGTGTGCCATAGCCTCATCCCTCGTTTGCTGAAGTAACTGATGAGATGGACGTTGCGGGAACCGAATGGAAAGGTGAAGGGTGGAGTCATCAGCGTATGAGTGGATAGGGTTAGATGTACAGTTTAGGTCATTGATGAATAAAAGGAAGAGAGTTGGTGATAGGCCAGAGCCCTGAGGAACACCAATGTTAATAGATCTAGAAGAACGATGGCCATCTACAACAGTGGCTATAGAACGATCAGAAAAGAAGCTAGAGATGAATGCACAGACAGAAGGATAGAAACCGTAAGAGGGCAGTTTGAAAATTAAAGATTTATGCCAGATTCGATCGCAAGCCTTTGAGATGTCAAGTGCAATGGCAAAGCTTTCGCCATAGTCCCGAAAGGAGGATGACCAGGAGTCTGAAAGGTAGGTGGGAAGATCGCCAGTGGAGCGTCCCTGACGGAACCCATATTGATGATCAGAAACAAGGTTGTGATAGGAAAGATGCTTTAAATTTTTCTATTAGGAATTGACTTGAAAACTTTTGAGATACAGGATGTTAAAGCATTTGGACGATAGTTAGAGGGCTAGGAATGGTCACCCTTCTTTGGGACTGGCTGAATGAGAGCAAACTTCCAGCAAGTAGGAAAGGTACAAGTTGATAGACAAAGGCAAAACAGTTTGCCTAGGCAGGGTGTAAGTACAGAAGCACAGTTCTAGAAAACAACAGAAGGGACTCCATCAGGCCCATATGCCTTATTAGTACTGAGGCCTGTGATGGCAGAGAATACATCAGCTGAAGAAATTTTAATGTCAGCCATGAGGAAGTCAGAGGGGGGAAGTGATGGAGGAACAGCACCGGAATTGTCTAAGGTGGAATTGGAGGAGAAAGTCTGAGTGAAGAGATCTGCTTTATCAGTAGAAGGAATAGCTACAGAGCCATCAGAGTAGAAAAGAGGAGGGAAGGATGATGAGGTAAAATTGTTAGAAAGATTTTTGGCAAGATGCCAGAAGGAGTGGAAAGAATTCGAGTTGAAGAGTTGAGGGCATTTGGTATGGATGAAATGATTTTTAGTAGAGCAAAGAACAGACCTGGCACGATTCTGAACAGAAACGTATAAAATATGTGATTCACGGGTGGGTTGGCTCCGGTTCCTTATATAGGCCCTCTCCTTGTTGCGGACAGCATTAGAACAAGCGTGATTATACCAAGGTTTTCTTGCATTAGTCAAAGGATATGAGAAAGGAATGTATGCTTCCATGCTCGAGAGAATAATCTCCATAATGCACACGGCACACTCAGATTGCTCCTGGCCATGGAAGCAATAATTATTCCAGGGAAAATCAAAGAAGTACTGCCTGAAGGCCTCCCAATCTGCAGCTCCAAAATGCCACAGACGACATTTCATTGGAGGGTCCACAGGCTGTACCGGAGCAATAGGACAGGTGAAGGTGATAAGGTTGTGATTGGAGGAGCCCAACGGAGAGAAAAGATTAACAGTGTAAGCAGAAGGATTAGTTGTGTAGAAGAGTTCAAGTATGTTAGAGCTCTCCCCAAGGCAGTCAGGGATATGGGTAGGATGCTGTACAAGCTGCTCTAGGTCATTAAGAATAGAAAGGTGTAGGCTTGTTCACCAGGTGGATCAGTGAAAGGAGAGGAGAGCCAAAGGTGGTGGTGAACATTGATATCTCCTAGAATGGAGAATTCAGAGAAAGGAGAAATGGATAGAATGCATTCCATCATAGACGTAAGATAGTCAAAGAATTTTTGATAGTCAGTAGAATTTGGTGATAAGTAAACAGTGCAGATAAATTTAGTCAGAGAATGACAGGAAAGCCGAAGCCAGAGAATTCAGAAGAATCGAGTTCAGGAACACGAGAGCAAGATAAGTCATCGCGGATATATACACAACAACCTCCTTTGGCTGTGAAATGAGTATAGACAAAGTAGGGGGAACTTCTTGCTGAAACTGCATTTACTGTTCTTATGAATACTAGCAGAGGGCCAGATGTCTTGCTTTTTTAAGAGGTTTAAAAATCAGTGGGAGTCCATCAACAAAAATTTTTAAGTGACAGTAGCTGATTAAAAGGAGACAGCTGGTATCAACATTGACCCTGAAGTAGTGGCATGGGCTATGAAGTCACTGGTAGAGCGACAAGACCTCCGTGTTGACTATTGGGACTTGGTAAAGCTATCATTGGATTTTCTTTGGAGTCTTTCCACCTTGTGGCATTCACTTTATGGCACCATGTCCTGTGCATGATGCAAGGTGGATGTCCAAAGTAATATACTCAAGATATGGTTATTTCACTGTCAGTTTAACCCACCCTGTCCCGATCAATTTTCCACCACTGACTCCCCCTAATCCTGACCAATTTTGGAAAAAAAATTTTTTGGCTCAAACCTCCACTTTTGGTGAGAAACATCGAAAATTCATAGAGAAATCGCTCACCTAAGGTTTAAAATACTTGATACAGGTAGCAATACCCATTACCTTACTGGGTTTTGTATCAGGCTGGCTCCAAAGAAAACGTATTCTATGGGAGGGTAACTATTCCACATCACTCATAAATGGTATTTATTTATTTTTTTGGTACGAATTTATATGTAGTACGAGAGTACATTGGTTTTCACACAGTAATATAGGCAATATAAGCATTGTTTCACTCACCAAACACATCAACATACCTGACTCTTTTTGGGGAAATTACCTGATCATCATTTCTGACTGTTTCTTCCTCTAATGCTATGTAAACTTTGTCCTCCACATTGTCATCGATTGAGGAATCACTCTGGCCCTGAATTTCATACCATGGCACAACATATCTTTACTGGCCAGGTCACTGGTAACAGGTGAATTGCCAAGACAATGGCGTGCAGGAGGGGGGAGGTCATGTGGGGTAAGGCATTGTCCCTGCCTGGTACCTTGTAGAGGAAGGTGTCCCGTGTATACATACCAAAAATCACGTGCAAAACTTGAAAATTGTGCAAATTAGGGACCTTCCAATTGTACCTTTATATACGTCAATGGGACTGACAGTGACAAAACGTGTGGACGTATATATACGTCAAAGGAACGCAGCGGGTTAGGTAACAGTCAGGGAAAAGAATGTACTTTATCAGATGTGTGTCTTTGCAGTTAAGGTATGTCTCAAAACATGGATTTAAGCTCCTTTGCCTGCATCAGCACCAAACAATGGTCTCAACCTTTTGAAAGCCCTTGACGACTATGCCAGTGTCAACATTGCTTTATCAAAAGCTGTTTAGCCAAGCTCTCATCACACCTGTGGTACCTGTCAGAGGAGCTGGTGGCACTTGCATTTTTTGATTCCTCAGTGTCCGCACCTACAGTATAAAGATGCTTATGGCAAGAGCAGTACAGGAATGCAAGGGGACCCAAGATGCTCCTGAGTGACAGGCAATCAATCCAGCAACTGTTAAGCAACTTCAGTTCTCTGATTTAGTGACCAAAAGGTCTCTATCTTTCTTTGAAAAGCTTCATCTCACAACTGACTTCCTAAACCAGAATCCAGACATTTGGCTAGCTAGAAAGGATTATGGAGAGGCTGTTAAGGTTGTCAATAGCCTCAGTGTTACAAATTACCAATCAGAGTGTGGAGTTGCTCTCATAGAAGATTATAATCATCTACTGACACCAGACGACCAGCAAACCCAGTTTCTGCTTCAAGTAGCGATAGAACATTGTAAAAAAATTTCTGATGCCATGAAATCAACGCTTATCAGGCAACAATGAGTGTTTAGCAACCATGATACCTCCGTCTTTTAACGGCTAATACTCCCTTATTAAACGAGGGGGGGAGGCGAGTGCTTGCATTCTAAGCCATTTGAAGCTCACTAACTTACTGTTAAGAAATTATCTAAAATTGCAATACATCTACCTTTAAGTTCACTGTGCAACCCCTAAAATTTGATGTATAAAAAAAAAAAAAATATATTATGCATGGAGAACTTTTAGCTTAATACGAAATAATTTAGAGCTTAGGAGTGGAAAATCTTGAATAAACATTTTTTCCCTATATACCAAAGAACCACCATAACGTATATATATATATATGTATATATATATATATATATATATATATATATATATATATATATATATATATATATATATATATATGTATATATATATATATATATATATATATATATATATATATATATATATATATATATATATATATATATATATATGTATATTATGTTAAGAAGAAGGAACCAAAGACCAGGAGCCCACAAACTGTTCCCTCCAAGAAAAAAAACAAGAACAATACAAGAGAGAGCTAAATTCAAGATCCGATCATTTCGAGATGCCTGGACACACTGTGTTTGAAAGACTGGAGATCATAGGAATCAGGAAATACAGACAGAGGGAGACAGTTCCAGAGTTGACATGTTGCATAAATGAAGGACTGGGAATAACAGTTAATGCTTGCATTAGAGAGTTGACGGAAAAGAGATGAGAGTTCATTGCTAGACAGGTGCTACATGCCCGTCGTAGAGGTGGAGGAATGCAAGCAGACACTTCAGAGGAGAAGTGATCACTGAATTAGCGATAGAAAAGAGATAAAGATGCAACAGTGAGGCAATGAGACAGAGGTTGAAGGAAGCCAGTAAGAGGAGAAGAGTTAATGAGACGAAAAGCCTTTCACTACACACATGAGAGTTGCTCTCTACACAGTGGCGAAAAAAAAAACGTATATAAAGTCAAGAACTATGCAGTGGTAAATATGGTATGGAGTCGGCTTAGCACACCTAATCTCTTGGAGGCAGATTTTACAAGAGATGTATTATGATCTTTCCAAGGTAAGTCCCGAGTGAATGAAACCCTAAGCATGTTCGAGGATGATGAAAGATTAAGCAGAATATTATTAAACATTAGTGGGGACTCCTGTGGAAGATTCTGACAGGTTGATATGTGTAAAACCTGAGTCTTTGATGCATTAAAAACAACAAGATTATTTTTACCCCAGTCAGAGATACGAGCCAAGTCAGACATTAGGTGTGCCAAAGCCTCATTCCTTGTTTGTTGAAGTAACTGCTGAGATGGACGTTGCGGGAACCGAATGGAAAGGTGAAGGGTGGAGTCATCAGCGTACGAGTGGAAATGGTTAGATGTACAGCTTAGAAGGTCATTGATGAATAAAAGGAAGAGAGTTGGTGATAAGACAGAGCCTTGAGGAACAAGCCTGTTCATCGATCTAGGAGAAGAATGATGGCCATCTACAACAGCGGCTATAGAACGATCAGAAAGGAAGCTATGGATGAAGGCACAGATCGAAGGATAGAAACCGTAAGAGGGCAGTTTGGAAATTAAAGATTTATGCCAGACTCGATCAAAAGCCTTTGAGATGTCAAGTGCGATGGCAATCCTTTCGCCAAAGTTCTGAAAGGAGGATGACCAGGAGTCTGAAAGGTAGGTGAGAAGATCGCCAGCGGTATGTCCCTGATGGAACCCATAATGACAATCAGAAAGAAGTTTGTGATAGGAAAGATGCTTTAAAATTTTTCTATTAAGAATTGACTCGAAAACTTTAGAAATACAGGATGTTAAAACAATTGGACGGTAGTTAGAGGGTTGGGAATGGTCACTCTTCTTTGGGACTGGCAGAATGAGAGCAAACTTCCAGCAAGAAGGAAATGTACAAGTTGAATGACAAAGGCGAAAGTGTTTACCTAGGCAGGGTGTAAGCATAGAAGCGCAGTTCTTAAAGGAGAACAAGAGGGACTCCATCAGGCCCATATGCCTTGTTAGTACTGAGGCCTGTGATGGCAGAGAATACATCAGCTGAAGAAATTTTAACATCAGCCATGAGGAAGTCTGAGGGGGGAAGTGACGGAAGAAGAGCACCGGAATCGTCTAAGGTGGAATTGGAGGAGATAGTCTGAGCGAAGAGATCTGCTTTATCAGTAGAAGAAATAGCTACAGAACCATCAGAGTAGAAAAGAGGAGGGAAGGATGATGAGGTAAAGTTGTTAGAAAGGTTTTTTGGAAAGGTGCCAGAAGGAACGAGAAGAATTCGAGTTAGAGAGTTAAGAGCATTTAGTATGGATGAAATTATTTTTAGCAGGTAGGTGAGAGCATTTAGTATGGATGAAATTATTCATAGCAGGTAGGTGGGGGCGCCCATCATACACCCACTTGATGTAGTGATACCCTGTTTTGGAGGGTAGCTTTACACTGAGTGTCAAGCCAAATGATTTCCTGTGAACCAGGAAAGCATTTACAAAGCTGGGTGGTAACCTTATAACGAACCAGTACATGTTCCCTACGTGAAAACAGGTGGGTTGGCAGAGGATTAGTGCCCCTCCCCGTAAAACAAATAACTAAAAATTCGAACAAGAAGCCTCTGACCAGAACTGACCAAAAGGTTACGATTAAGGACCAAACAAAGGACTTACGGATAGCTACATGGAATGTAAGGGGTGCAAATGATGAAGGGAAAGAAAGACAGATTGGACAGGTGCTTAGGGGTGAAAAAATGGATGTATGTGGATTAACTGAAACTAAATGGCGGGGTGAGAGTGTGAGAGAATGGGAGTATGGATGGGGTATATGTGCAGGAGTAGGTGAGAATGAGAGGGCAAAAGAAGGAGTGTGTATTGTGGTGAGTAACAGATGGAAGGAGAATATAAGAGAGTATGGATCAGTTGCCTCATGGATTGTGTGGGTAAGAGTGAAAGTTGGACTACAAATGTCGGTGATTGTGTGCATGCATGCGCCGACGCAAGATCGTGCAAGCAGAGTGAGAGAAGAGTTCTGGACAAATGTGGAAGCATGCTTGGAAAAGTTTGAAAGGAATGAAAGAGTGTTTTTGTTTGGAGATATGAATGGAAAAGTAGGGAATGTGAAGGTGGATGGAGTAGTTGGTAAGTAGGGTGTGCCTGCAGAGATGATGAGAATGGCAGTCCTTTAGTGGACATTGGTGCTGGGAGGGGGTTGGTAATAGCTGATATCCTCTTTAGGCACAAAATGATCCATAGGAATACGTGGCAAGTGATGAGAAGGGTGGATGGTGAACTGAATGAAAAGAAGGCAATGATTGATTAAGTGTTTGTAGATGAAAGGATGTGAAGGTATGTGATGGATGCAAGAGTTTATAGAGGTTGGGGGAGTGGACTTTCGGGACAGATAGGAGGAAGTAGTTCTTACAAGGACGGTAGAAAAATTACAAGTGGATGGAAAAAAGGAAGAATATTAGAAGGAAGTGGAGCAGTGACTGGGTAAATATAGGCTGGAGCAGATGGGGGACCTGGAAAGTGTGTGCAACATATTCATAGAAGAAATCCGTGCAGCATGTGAGGTGGTGCGTGGGGTGAAGAGGAGACGAAAGGGAATGCAGGGAACAGCATGGTGGACTGAAGATATGAGCGAGGCTATTGCACAAAAGAAGAAAGCATATAGAGGGTAGATGAGAAACAGGGGCGTCGAAGAGGTTGAGAGACAGAAGAGATAGTTATAGGTAGAAAGGAAGAGAGAGGGGAAGAGATTAATAAGAGAGAGTAAAAAAAAAAAGTGGATGAGGAATTCGGGAGGAATGTGAGCGTAAAGTGGAGGGAATGTAAGAAAATGTTCTGGAGAAAGGTAAAGAGAGTTAGACAGGATGCCAAAGAAGTTAGCTGGGGAGTGAGAGATAAAAATGGTAGATTACTTGTGGAGAAGAGACAAGAAGTGAGCAGATGGACAGAACACTTTCATGAATTGTTGAACATAGAGAATGAAGGTAATGCAAGTATAAGTGGTTGTGGAATGGCTGGGAGAAGGAGGGATGTGAGAAGACAGGAAGAAATCAGTAGGATGGGAGGTGTGGAAGCAATGAAGAAAGTTACAATGGGGAAAGACCCAGGAATAGATGGAGTGTGTGGTGAAATGCTGAAGCATGGGGGAGAGATAGTAATAGAATGGATGTGGAAGATGTGCAGATTGGCCTGGGAGGAAGGTAGAGTCCCGGAGGATTGGAAGTCAGGTATCATTGTTCCACTGTTCAAAACAAACGGGAAAAAGAAGTGTGTGGTAATCATGAGGGCATTTGCCCTCTTATGTAATAGGAAAAGTATATGGTAGGATACTTATTGACAGAGTTAGGGAAATAACAGAGGAACTAGTTGGAGAAGAACAGGGAGGATTTAGGAAGGGAAGAGGTTGTGTAGATCAGATATTCATTCTTAGATCTTAAGTGAAAAAGTTTCTAGAAAAGGGAAAGAAGTTGTATGCGACCTTCATGGATTTGGAGAAAGCATATGACAGGGTAGATAGACCAGGATAGTGGAAAGTATTAAGAATATATGGAGTAGACGGGAAGTTGTTGAAGGCCGCGAAGAGTATGTATGAGGGTGCTAAGGCTGCAGTGCGTGTGGATGGTGAATTGAGTGAATTTTTCTATTTCAAGGTTGGATTGAAACAAGGATGTGTCATGTCTCCATGGTTGTTCAATGTGTATATGGATGGGGTTACAAAAGAGATACAAGGTAGGGCAGTGGATGTTGGAGCGGCCCTGGTGAGAGAGGGCAGTGCTTGGAAACTTCCTGTACTGTTGTTTGCTGTTTGCAGATAATACTGTGTTGTTAAGTGAAGACGAAGGGGAGCTGCAAGGCTTAGTGGATGATTTTGGGAGTGTGTAAGAAACGGAATCTAAAGGTGAATGTAGGGAAGAGTAAAGTGATGGCCTTCGAGAGAAGTGAAGTCAGTGAATGTACAGTGAGATTGGATGGTGAGGAAATGGTGAATGTGAGTACTTTTAAGTACTTGGGTAGTGTGATGAGTAAAGATGGACGTTTAGAGGGTGAAGTGCATGAAAGGGTGCAGCAGGGAAGAAAGGTTGCTGGTTCCTTGAAAGCAGTGATAAGAAACAGTGAAGTGAACATGGAAGTGAAGAAGCTACTACATGACAGTATTGTGATACCAACTCTAACGTATGGAAGTGAAACTTGGACCTTGAAGGACGGACAGAAGTCAAGAGTGAGAGCAGTGGAAATGAGTTATTTGAGAGGAGCATGTGGAGTCACATGGAGAGACAGGCTAACAAATGAGGAAGTGAAGGAATGTTGTGGTGTGGATGTGGATGTAATAGGAAGCGTTAGGAGAAACACACTGAGGTGGTTTGGCCATGTGGAGAGGATGGCGAGTGAGAGACTGACGAGGAGAGTGTAGGTGAGTGAGGTGGAGGGAGGGAGAGGGAGGGGGAGGCCAAGGATGAGATGGAAGGATGAAGTGGAGAGGTATATGAGAGAGGGGGGTGTGAGGTGGGAGCAGGGCAGTGAAATGGTGGGGGACAGAGCGACATGGAGACGATTTGTTTGTGGCCACCCCTTGCGGGATTAAGGCGTCGGGTAATAGATAGATAGATATATAGAAGAACAGACTTAGCACGATTCCGGGCAGAAACATAAAAAAAGATGTGATTCAGGGGTAGGTTGGCTCTGGTACCTTTTATAGGCCCTCTCCTTGTTGTGGAGAGCATTAGAACAAATGTGATTAAACCAAGGCTATTTTGCATTAGTCAAAGGATATGAGAAAGGAATGTATTCTTCCATGTCCGAGGGAATAACCTCCGTAATGTGCAAGGCACATTCAGATGGTTCTTGGCCATGGAAGGAATAATCATTCCAGGGGAAATCAAATAAGTACTGCCAATTCACAGCTCCAAAGTGCCACAGTCGACATTTCTTTGAAGAGTCCACAGGCCGTGCTGGAGCGATAGGACAGGTTAAGGTAATAAGGTTGTGACTGGAGAGCCCAACGGAGAGGAAAAACTAACAGTGTAAGCAGAAGGATTATTTGTAAGGAAGAGGTCAAGTATGTTGGAAATCTCTCCAAGGTGGTCAGGGATATGGGTAGGGTGCTGTACAAGCTGTTCTAAGTCATTAAGGATAGAAAAGATGTAGGCTTGTTCACCAGGTGGATCAGTGAAAGGAGAGGAGAGCCAATATAACATGTATATATATATATATATATATATATATATATATATATATATATATATATATATATATATATGGAGAACAGTAAGAACAGTAATCATAAAGAAAGTGGACAAATGGTGGAAAATGACAGGAAATCAGTAGCGTGGAAGAAAAATGCCAGGAACAGCGACTTTTGCTAAAAAGGAGGGGAGGGAGCTCACACCCTTTCCTGATTACTACTACTACTACGAGAGAGAGAGAGAGTCTAAGGGGGCACTTGGTGTCCAGCGTGGTATTGGGGCAGGGGCTGCAGCCCCTTTGAGCCTTACCTGCACAAGCCCCGGCAAGAAATCATACTGCTGTAGGACTGAATTATGCCAAGATGACTGAGTCAGGTAAGTGGGCTACCTGCTGATTCACAGCAGGTGAGAAACAACGCCAATTCCCTTCGCGTAATGGAAGGCGACTTTAAAAGGAGGGAGCAATGAGCTGCAGCGTGCCAAAAATGAAGGTACGAAAACATTATAGTTCATCCAACTTGAACTGGGATGTTTGAAACCTGGGAAGTTTCTTTTTTTTTCTTTTTTTTACGTATCGCTACTGCAGTAAAAGACAGTCCTATGCCTTTACTTTTTTTTCTAAAGCATCTCTTCGTAACTAACACTCAAACTTTTGCAACAGCTTAGCATTTGAGAGAGAGAGAGAGGGAGAGAGAGAGAGAGAGAGAGAGAGAGAGAGAGAGAGAGAGAGAGAGAGAGAAGGAAAAAACGGCGGAGGAAGAATGAATCAAATAAAACTTAGTGTATGTAGGTAATGAAGACTACACGTAAATAAGGTACAGGATAATTGATAAAACAAACAAACATAAGTTATATATATATATATATATATATATATATATATATATATATATATATATATATATATATATATATATATATATATATATATATATATATATATATATATATATATATATATATATATATATATATATATATATATATCCATCCATCCATTGCCAGACGGCTTGTATCCCAAACGGGGTGGTCAAGTGCTTAGAGTTAATTGTTTTACAGGGAGGGGCACTAATCTTCCACCATCCCCACTTGACACGTAGGGATGAGATATATATATATATATATATATATATATATATATATATATATATATATATATATATATATATATATATATATATATATATATATATGTATATATATATTCTGGTTAGTACTTGGATGGGTGACCACCTGGGAACACCAGATGCTGTTGGCATCCCTACGTGTCAAGTGGGGTTGGTGGAGGATTAGTGCCCCTCCCTATAAAACAATTAACTCAAAGCCCTTGGCCACCCCGTTTGGGATACATGGCGTCTGGCAATGAATGAAAATATATATATATATATATATATATATATATATATATATATATATATATATATATATATATATATATATATTTATACATACATACATATATATATATATATATATATATATATATATATATATATATATATATATATATATATATATATTTTTATACATACATACATATATATATATATATATATATATTTATTTATTTATTTATTTATACATATATATATATATATATATATATATATATATATATATATATATATATATATTTATTTATTTATACATACATATATATATATATATATATATATATATACATAGTTATGATAATTTATTAGATAAAGGAAGAGACGAGATTAAGAAAAATATGAAATTAGGGTGAATGGATGAAACAGCCTAATGAAAGCATACATTAGGTAGAGTCAGTATGAAGACTGGAAAAATTAAACCTAATGTGTCAAAATGTTTTAGGAAAAGGAAACTGGTAACGTAAATGCAATTAGGAATTTCAAAAAAAGGGAGAGAGAGAGAGAGAGAGAGAGAGAGAGAAATGGAAAATGGAAATACAAGGATTAATTAAAAACAAGAAGCTACAGACCAAAGCTGATCAGACAGGCATAAACAGATTGCACTGGCAGGTTAGAAAAGAAACAAAGGCTTTCAGCCTGAAGACGTAATTGTTTTATCTTGTCCTTGTTGCCACCAGATGATTTGATTGTCCATAATACCATTACTCGGGCACGTGATTTTCTTCACCCAAAGAGACCGCCAGACACAGAGCGTTTCTCTGTGTCATTTATCTTTTACTCAGAGGACGCAATTTTTATTATGATCTTGCTTCTTTAAGACGATTATATTAAAACTAAATCGACTTAGAAGAGAAATTATAAAATGAAGTATATATCCGACTCCCACTACTTCAAAAGGTCTATTCAAAGGTTAATGATATCTCCTGGACAGCAAGATTTTAAAAATGTCAGACTATATTAGTTACGAACCACTGTAGTTGGCAAAATCTATCCTAAAATGAGAAAAGCTGCTTGAAAAAAAAAATAAATAAAATAAAAAACGAAATTAAAAATACCCCCCCTGGGGGTAGAGGGATTTTCAAGAATACTCCCCCAGTATCCCTACTTGTCGTATGAGGCGACTAAAAGGGTTGGCGGAGGGTTAGTGCCCCTCCCCAGAAAACAGCTAACTAAAACAACAAACAAGAAGCCTCGGACAAGGATTGACCAAAAGATGACGACCAAGGACTGAACAAAGGACAAGGTACGGACCGCGATGTGGAATGTAAAGGGTGCGAATGATGAGGTGAAAGAGAGAGAGATTGTCCAGTTGCTTGCAGGTGCGAAAGTGGATGTATGTGGAGTAACTGAAACTAAATGGTGAAGTGAGAGTATGAGAGAATGGGAGTATGGATGGGGTATATGTGCAGGAGTAGGTGAGAATAAGAGGGCAAAAGAAGGAGTGTGAATTGTTGTGAGTAAAAGATGGAAGAAGAACATAAGAGAGTATGGATCAGTTGGCTCAAGGATTGTGTGGGTAAGATTGAGAGTTGGAATACAAATGTGGGCGATTGTGTGCGTGTATGCGCCAATGCAAGATCGTGCAAGCAGAGTGAGAGAAGAGTTCTGGACAAATGTGGAAGTGTGCATGGAAAAGTTTAGAAGGAATGAGAGAGTGTTTTTGATTGGTGATATGAATGGTAAAGTAGGGAATGTGAAGCTGGATGGAGTAGTTGGTGAGTGGGGTGTGCCTGCTGAGATAGACGAGAATGGCAGTGCATTAGTGGATGTTTGTGCAGCGAGGGGGTTGGTGATAGCGAATTGCCTCTTCAGGCACAAATTGATCCACAGGTATACATGGCGAGTGATGAGAAGGGTGGATGGTGAACTGAATGAAAGGATGGCAATGATTGATTATGTGTGTGTGGATGAAAGGATGCGTAGATGTGTAATGGATGCAAGAGCTTATAGAGGCTGGGGGAGTGGACTTTCTGACCATTACTTGGTGGTGACCAGAATTAAGGTCCGAGTAAGATGCAAAAATAGAAGAAGGGATGGATGGGAGGAAGGAGTAGTTGCAAGGAGAGTGGAAAGGTTACAAGAGGATGAGAAAAAGGCAGAATATAAGAGAGAAGTGGAGGAACGATTGGGTAAATATCAATTGGAGCAGATGGGGAACGTGGAAGGTGTGTGCGAGATATTGACAGAAGAAATATGTGCAGCATGTGATATGGTGTGTGGGGTGAAGAGAAGATGGAAGGGGGTGCAAGGAACAGCATAGTGGAATGAAGAGGTGAGTGAGACTGTGGCACAAAAGAAGAACGCATACAATGAATGGATAAGAAATAGGGACGTGGAAGAAGTTGAGAAGCGGAAGAGAGAGTTATATGTAGAAAGAAAGAGAGAGGTGAAAAGATTAGTAAGAGAGAGTAAGAAGAGAGTGGATGATGAATTTGGAAGGAATTTGAGTGTAAAGTGGAGGGACTGTAAGAAAATGTTCTGGAAAGAGGTGAAGACAGTAAGACAGGGTGGCAGCAAAGTTAGTAGGGGAGTGAAAGATAAAAATGGTAGATTACTAGTGGAGAAGGGAGAAAAAGTGAGCAGATGGAGAGCGCACTTTAATGAATTGTTGAACATAGAGAATGAAGGTAATGCGAGTATAAGTGGCTGAGGAATGGCTGGGAGAAGGAGGGAGGTGAGAAGACAGGAAGAAATCAGTAGGATAGAAGTTGTGGAAGCAGTGAAGAAAGTCAAATTGGGGAAAGCCACAGGAATTGATTGAGTGTGTAGTGAAATGCTGAAGCATGGGAGAGAGATAGGAGTAGAATGAATGTGGAAGATGTGCAGATTGGCCTGAGAGGAAGGTAGAGTCCCGGAGGATTGGAAGTCAGGTATAATCATTCCCTTGTAAAAAGAAAAGGGGAAAATGAAGTGTGTGGTAATCATAGGGGATTTGTGGTAATCATAGGGGATTTGTCTTCTTAGTATAATAGGAAAAGTGTATGGTAGGATACTTATTGACAGAGTTAGGGAAACAACAGAGGAATTAGTTGGAGATGAACAGGGAGGATTTAGGAAGGGAAGAGGTTGTGTAGATCAGATACTCATTCTTAGATCTTTAATGGAAAAGTTTCTAGAGAAAGGAAAGAGGTTGTATGCGCCTTCATGGATTTGGAGAAAGCATATGACAGGGTGGATAGACAAGGGTTGTGGAAAGTATTAAGAATATATGGAGTAGATGAGAAGTTGTTGAATGCTGTGAAGAGCATGTATGATGGTGCTAAGGCTGCAGTGCGTGTGGATGGTGAACTGAGTGCATTCTTCTCTTTGAAGGATGGGTTGAAACAGGGATATGTCATGTCTCCATGGTTGTTCAATCTGTACATGGATGGGGTAATAAAAGAGATACAAGATAGGGCAGTGGATGTTAGAGTGGCCCTAGTGAGAGAAAACTCCTTGTACTGTTGATTGCAGATGATACTGTGTTGTTAAGTGAAGACGAAGGGGAGCTGCAAGGCTTGGTGGATGAGTTTGGGAAAGTGTGTGAGAAACGGAATCAAAAGGTGAATGTAGGGAAGAGTAAAGTCATGGTCTTTGAAAGAGGTGAAGTCAGTGAATGTTCATTGAGGTTGAATGGTGAGGAAATGGAGAATGTGAGTACGTTTAAGTACTTGGATGAGTAAGGATGGAAGTTTGGATGGTGAAGTGCTTGAAAGGGTACAACAAGGAAGAAAGGTTGCTGGTTCCTTGAAAGCAATGATAAGAAACAGAGAAGTGAGCATGGAAGTGAAAAAGTTACTACATGACAGTATTGTGACACAAACTCTAACGTATGGAAGTGTAGCTTGGAAGTTGTTGGAAGGATACAAGTCAAGAGTGAGAGCAGTGGAAATGAGCTATTTAAGAGGAGCCTGTGGAGTCACATGGAGAGACAGGCTGACAAATGAGGATATAAAGGAGCGTTGTGGTGTTGATGTGGATGTGATAGGAAGCGTTAGGAGGAACACACTAAGGTGGTCTGGCCATGTGGAAAGGATGGAGGGTGAGAGACTGACGAGGAGAGTGTGTGAGTGAGGTGGAGGTGGGGAGAGGGAAGGGGAGCCCGAGGATGAGATGGAGGGATGGAGTGAAGTATATGAGAGAGGGGAGTGTGAGTTGGGAGCAGGGCAGTGAAATGGCAGGGGACAGGGCGACGTGGAGGCGATTTGTTTGTGGTCACCCTGTATGGGATTAAGGCGTCTGGCAATAGATAGATAGATAGAAGCTCGAGAGAGAAAAAAAAAAATAATGGTGAAGGGAAGAGCATAGCATGAGCGTGGGTTTGTATTTGATACAAAATATACAGGAAGAAAGGGAATTAACGAAAATGTATTACAAGTAACAGAGCTGGTATTAGCAGAGAGTAAGTGACAGAAAAAAACAGGGATTAAAGATGGGATAAACAGAGTACCCTCTCTGAAACAGCAGTATTAGCAGAAAGTAAGGAAAGTGAAGAAAAGATAGTTACAGAAAGAAAAGAGGAGAAAAATAGCTAATGGTGGAAGGAGAGACGGTGGAATAAGATGACAAGGAGGGAAGATGGTCGAATGTAAAGCTAAAAACAGGAGAAATCCGAGAAAGTCTGAGGGTCGAAACCGAGAAGCCAGGACAGTGAGTGAGTGAGTGAGTGAGAGGGTGGGTGAAGTATGGAAGCGTGAGAGGAAAATATCGAAAGAAGTCGAGAAATGATAAGGTGGAAATTGAAGGAAGGAAGGGAAATAAATGGGAGGAGGAGAGACGCAGAGGGGAAGCAGGTGGCAATAACAAAATGCAGGAGAAGAATGGAAGGAGAAGGGAAGGCGCACGGAGGAGATGAAATACAGAGGAGAAAGAGAGAGGAGAGAAATGAGAGAGAGAGAAGCAGGTCAGTAAAGATGGAAGAAAAAGAGGAATGAAAGAATGAAAATACAAAAAAAGAAGAAAACAGGGTGAACGAGGAAGGGGAAAATGTACAGAAAAAGAGGAGAGAAAGAAGAAAATTCACATTAAACTTGGAGGAAACAGGGAGAACGAAGGAAGTGTACAAAGGAACAGAGGAAAAGAGAATATGGAAAAGAACAGACAAAACAGACTATGGAAGAGACTGCCAGATATGAACATGGAAGGAAACACTGAATCACCTATTACCCAAAAACAAGAAAGATGAATATGTAAAGGTAGGAGAACGATGGAGGGGTGAATCACTGAAAGGAAGCAAAGCCGGACAAATTCCAGTGAATGACGGAAAAATTACATAGATTAACCATGGGTCTGCGAAAAGGCGAATGAGTGAAAAAGGCGTAATATTATGGAAAAGTGTGGGAGTAACAACTACAGTCAAAGAATGAGAGAGAGAGAGAGAGAGAGAGAGAGAGAGAGAGAGAGAGAGAGGAGCAGGAGTACCTATGGGCAGAGAGTTTACATTCGTGCATGTGCGAGGGTGAGTGTGTGAATTTGTGAGTGTGAGTGAGAGAGGGACAGAGAGAGTCAGAAGGGCACGATGAGTCGGAAAGTGGTTCAGGTAACGAGGTAGAAGGGGGGAAAGGAAACTGGAGAGGGAAGGGGAGAAAACCGAATGTGAGTGATGTAGGCACACACACACACACACACACACACACACACAGACGAACAGGAAGTTATAAGGGCAAGTATTACCTCAAAAGGTCTTACGGTTCATACGGAGAAGATACCATGGATGTGGTTATTAGGCACAAGTTGCAACTCTCCTAAAGAGAGAAAAGTATAGCAAAGATGAAGGCTCTCCCCACCTACTGTCCCACCTGCAGAGCGGCACAAAGGGAAAAACATCCAACCTAGAAGGCCGGGCTAAAAAATTTTACAGGGAATGATGAAACATTCAATCGACCACTAAATCAGGCCTAGCAAAACTTTAATTAGTTCTGAACTACCCCACTGAGGAACTGTCAAGAACTTGTGCTGGCAACCAATTCTGGTTATTGTTGATCTTGTAATCATGCCATACAATTATGTGAAGAAACTGCCTAATGCATCATGGTAGTAATGCTTCATGTGGGACTTCCATCTATGATGTATGCTGGTAGTCAATGTTTTCAAACCTATGAAAGACACTGACAGCTTCAGTCAGTTGTTCATGAAAATGCCAAGTTAAAAAAAAAAAAAAAAAAAACGCCCAGTACCTGCAGTCTCCCTGGTATCCCATGTGAATGATGGATGGGATCAGTTAAGTAGCCCACGCCTGGACCATCTCAAGTCCTGCAATCCCTCTTCATGACAGGTGACCAAAACTGCACTATACAGTATATTCTAGATTTGGCTGTACAAGGGAACTGAGTAGGGAGAGGAATTTTTCCTTGTTTCCGTATCTTAACTGCTTCTCCGTATACCCTATAAGTCTCCGTGCTTTCTCATTAAGGTCCTGCTGATTATTTCAACTAAAGTCTTTCTCCAAGTCCGTACTGCTGATCGCACTTCCTAACAACGAGTAGTTAGTTCTCGAATTTACGTGACCTATGTGGACCACCTTGCATTTGTCCAGGTTGAAAGGCATTTGCACAGCTCAGACCACTTCCCTGTTTTAGCCAAGTCCTCATGCAGTTTTTCTATCTACTTGAATGTTGAGGCATTACCTTCTAGTTAAGTGTCATCCAAAAATGTTGCAATTCGACTGACAATGTCCACATATATATCAATGATGTACACACACACGCGCGCGCACACACACACACACACACACACACACACACACACACACACACACACACACACACACACACACACACACACACACACACACACACACACACACACACACACAAACTGAGTCCTAGGGTTCTTCGCTTGCAACTGATGTCCAATCTGAGGTTTCGCCACTGACTGCTAATCTCTGGCACCAGTCAGTCAGCCAATTTTCAATCCATGAAGTTACGGTACTGCATCTCAGAATCCCACTGCACTAGTTTCTCCCATCAACCTTCTATCGAATGCCTTGTTGAAGTCCAAATAAAAAATGTCAGTTGCCTTCCACTGGTCATATTCATAGAGCATTGAGTGGAAGAATTCAGTCAAACTGGTCAACATGAACGATGCCATTGAAAACCTTGTTGCGAGTCATAGCTAACTTAATTGATTCTAGATGATCTACACTCCTATCCGAGCCTACACTTCCCAGTATCTTTTCAACCACAGATATTAGGCTAACTGGATGGTAATTATCTGGACGATGATGATCTCCCTAATAAAATATATGGGTCACATTAGCATGCATCTATTTCACTTGAATTTCCCCAGTAGCCAGTGCTTTATTGAAGATAGTGGTGAGGTGAAAGGCCATTCTTCTCTAACTTCTCACAGGACTCTTGGAAAAATTTCATCATGACCGAGGTATCTGTGGTTTTCAATTTGCCTAGACTTTCAGTCACTTCTGCTTTGGTACACCAAGCATTCTCAACAGTCACACCCACACGAGTAATGCCTGATTCAGTGACATCCCCTATCACCTCTCTAGTGGACACTGATGATAAGTGGAAATTCAGACTGCCTGCTATCTCATGATCAGAGTTTTACAAAATCCTTCTGCTTCAAGCAATGGCACAGTTTTCTTCCTAACTTGTTTTCTGTTGTTCACATAATCAAAGAACTCTTTGAGATTCTCCTCACCAAAGGATGGTATCCAGAGTTCCTAGTTGCACTTAACACTGTATACTTGTAACTCCACCCTCCTATGCAGATGGATGTAGTATCATTATCTTTAAACTTAGAGTACACTGCCTTTCTCTTCCTTATTATTGCTACCAAGACCTGTGTGAATCATTTGAGTTGAGACAGTGGCGATCTGACTGGCTAGTAAAGCTTTCTCTCAATGATCACCAAGACTCATTCGTATTGCCTCATTTTCAGATCCATTGCACCATTTCCCTCTCTAAGGCACTGCTGTCCGATTTTCTTAGGTCAAGTTGAGCTTTGATTTCAACCTATGTACATGCAGCAAGAATAAAATTAGTCTAAGGTCATTTCATCAACAGTGAAGATGAAAACGAGGTTATCTTCAGTGGTGAACACAAGATCTAACAAGTTCCTCCCCATTGAAGGCTCAGTCATCCATTGGGTCAAGAAGACTTCATGAGCAAAGCTGATGAACCATCTTGCTTCTGTGTTCCCCTATTTGCTTGTCCAGTTAACGTGACAGTTGAAGTCACCAAGGATGACTGTAATCTTTTCTCCTATTGGCTTACAAACCTCATTATACGAGTACAACTGGCACCATCATCGATGAGCTGGTGTGGTGAACTGTAGTCAAGAATGAATCTGAATGCACTTGTTCCCACCACAGTGAGATCCAAGCCTAGTATCTACTGCTCTGGTCTGACTTTGTGGGCTACGGGGTCCAGGCAATGCCAGACATGGACTGCTGCTTTATCTTTCTACATATCTATTGCCAGACGCCTTAATCCCATACAGGGTGACCACAAACAACACCTCCTTGCTGCTCCTCCCTCCAAATTGGATAGCACCCTATGAAATATCTGAAGTTAGGGATGCGGAATTCTAAAATAAAGTTCCTTCTGTCAGCAGGAATCCATGACTCTATAACTGTTGTCATATCCATCCTCTCAGTCACTATTAAAGGTCTAAATTCATTACGCTAAATTCTCATTGACCTAGCGATAGCCAGTGGCATGTGACTTACCACCATGTGAGTCAACCCAGGGGACATGCTACCCACCTCATATGAGCGGGAATTTTAATTACATACCACGATGAGTCCCGCAGGAGCAGCAGCAGCACAGTTTTTTTTTTTTTTTTTCTGGGAGGGGGAGGATATGAGGCACTCTATCATCTCTTATGGCCACCCCCTGGGCAGAGACTGAAAACAAAGTAACAGTAGCTACACTGAATGAAATTCATTCACTTCCTGATGAATATACCATAGTGTTAGCATCTAAGGAAGTCTCAAACCTGCCTAGAAACGTTTTTGATAACAAAATCGAATGCTAGGTGGATAGTTGCTAGAGGAAGAGAGGGAAAGATGAAATAAATCATTGAAAGTGGCATATTTTATGCTAAATTTATGGACTGATTGCAAAACGGCCAACACTCTTAGGTTTGGACAGGAGTGAATCCGACTCATATAGGTGCCACTTTCTGCCAGCTTAAAAGTTTCTGACATAACTGTATAACTGCAAAGAGTTCAGTAAACATATCTTATGGGTAGGTATGTTATATAAAATCCAAGACGATTATGAACATTTGAAGTCGCTTTGCAATTGGTGCTAAGTTACAACCATGCCACACCACATGGCCTGTTTTGTAACTCCTTGCTGTAGTTCATGGGTTAAAAGTACTACTTGAACAGAGTCCATCAGTACTGACTAGTTCTGTTGCTTGAAAGCTTTCCCGAATGCTTCGGTTCTTCCTGTCTAAGTGGATAATGTTGCTGACGATGTTGATACTAGAGGTGTGTGTGCATCCACTGCAGTAGGTCCCGCTGCTGCCTGACAGGCTACTCCCACTGCATTCTTTCGCAGTGGCACTACCTTTTCAGAATCATGACTGCCTTCAGGTGGATGACATTCGCCTAACCTATCACAAGTATTGGCCCTTCTATATTACAAAGGACGTGGCTCACCATGTCCGCCAATACTTCCTTCCCTCTGTTTTTTAAGTGGGACCATCTGCTAGATGTAGATCTAGTTGCCCACAGAACACATCATATACAGTACGACCACAAACACAAACCAAGAAGGAAATACATGTCCTCAGACCTCTCACTGATTCCAGTGACCTTGAGCAGAGTACGGTCACTGTCACCAGGTCTAATCAAGTCTAGGCAGGACCATATTAAAGCAGTCCTAACCGTGTTAAGCTACAGGTCATTCATTATGGACATTGGTTATAGTACTATATTTTGTCAGTATCCTCATTCCTAAGGAATAAGTTATTTACTGTAACTTGAACAATTATTGCAGAGTCCCAACTCTAAAACATTTTTTCTGCCTGAATCATAATCTTTTTAGCCTTCCGTTCAGGAGGACCCCCGACGACCCTCTATTTCCCTCTACAGGAGAGAGAGAGAGAGAGAGAGAGAGAGAGAGAGAGAGAGAAGATTAACTTGATTATTCTTCTTCCTTAAAGTTGCCCACCTTCATTTCAGGAAATATTCTTGCTCATCAGCACTCCGTTCACCCCCCTCTCTGTCTGTCTGTCTGTCTGTCTGTCTGTCTGTCTCTCTCTCTCTCTCTCTCTCTCTCTCTCTCTCTCTCTCTCTCTCAATCATCAAAATATTATGGAACCACATCTCTGCCATACTTTATTTCCTTCATTTATTTTCTTTCTCTACACCATCTTCAGTCTCCCAGGCAATTGTGTATATTCTCAGTCATGTTTCTCGGTTCTGACTGTTAGTAAATGGCCTCGTACTTCTTGCTGGATGAACAGAACGCACTGATTGATCATGTGTGGATGAGGGAATGAAAATATATGTGTTGGATGCGAAAGCATACAGAGGTTGGGAATGAGGACTCACTGACCCCCACTTAGTAGTGGTGAGAGTCAAGGTACAAACGCGCTGGATGAATGGGAGGAGAGAAGGGCAGGAGGAAGTAGTCCATACAAAGAGGGTGAGAAAGATTGCCTGAGGACGAAAAACAAAAAAAAAGCGGAATATGAGAGAGAAAATGGGGGAGTGATTGGGTAGATATGATATGGAGCAGATGAGGGAGGTGGTAGATGCGTGCAAAGTATTCACAAATGAAATCTGTGGAGCATGTGAGGTGTTGTGGTGTGAAAAGAGGATGAAAAGGGATGCAAGGAACAGCATGATGGAATGAAGAGATAAGCTGTGGAGCAAAAGAAAAAAATATATATAGTGTGCGGGAGGGAAGCAGATGCATGGAGGAAGCAGAGAGACGGAATAGAGAATTATGTGCAGAGAAGAGGAGAGGGATGTAAAGATTAATAATAGAGAGTAAAAAGAAGAGTGGACGAAGAGTTTGGAAGGAATTTGAATGCAATGTGGAGAGAATGTAAAAAAAATTTCTTGAAGGAGGTTATAAGATTAAGACAGGGCGGAAATGATGGAAGTAAGGAATAAAAGATAGAATTGGCAGAATGCTAGTAGTGAAGGAAGGAAACAGTGAGCTGGTATACAGAATACTTTAGGGAATTATTAAACATAGATGATGAAAGTAACTCGAGTAAAAGAGGCTGGGGAATGGCTGGGAGAAGGAGGAGATGAGAAGAGAGGAAGAGATCAAGATGATGGAAGTAATGGAAGCAATGAAGAAAGTCAAAATGGGGAAAGCCCCAGGAATTGAAGGAGTGCGTTGTGAACTGCTGAAGCATGGGGGAGAGATAATAGTAGAATGAATATGGAAGATGTCAGATTGGCCTGGGAGGAAGGCAGAGTCCCGCAGCATTGGAAATCAGGTATAATTATTCCCTTGTACAAAGGAAAAGGGAAAAAGAAAAGTGAGGTAATCATAGGAGCATTTGTCTTCTTAGTGTAATAGGAAAATATATGGTAGGATACTTATTGAGAGAGTTACTGAAATAAGAGAGGAATTAATTGGAGAAGAGCAGGGAGATTTTCAGGAAGGAAAATGGTTGTGTAGATTAGAGGTTCATCCAAAGGTGTTTAGTTGCAAATTTCTAGAGAAGGTAAAGAAGTTTTTGTGCTGCTTTCATGGATATGGAAAAAGTATATGACAGAGTGGACAGACAAGGAATGAGGAAAATAGTAAAAGTGTATGGAGTAAATGGGAAGCTGTTGAATACCTTGTAGGGCATGTATGAGGGCGCTAGGGCTGCAGTACGTGTGGATGATGAATTGAGTGAAATTTTGCTCTAAATGTTCGATTGAAACAGGCATGTGTCATATCTCCATGGTTGTTCAATCTGTATGGAATTATATAAAAGGAATACAAGGTAGGACAGTCGATGTTGGAGCGGCCCTGATGATAGAGGGCAGCGCTGGAAACTTGCTGTTCTATTCTTTGCAGATGGTACTGTATTGTTAAGTGAAGACGAAGGGCTTGGTGCAGGGCTTGGTGAACAAGCCTGGGAGAGTATGCAAGAAACGGAATCTAAATGTGAATGTAAGGAAAATTAAAGTTGTTGTCTTCAAGAGAAATGGTCACTGAATGCACTGTGAGGCTGGCTAGTGAGTGCATTTAGGTATTTGGATAGTGTGATGAATAAGGGTGGAGGTTTAGACGATGAAGTGCTTGAAAGGGTACAATAGAGAAGAAAGGTTGCTGGCTTTTTGAAAACAGTAATAAGGAAATGAGCAATGAAGTAAATAATCATTGCATGATAGTATTGTGATATCCACTCTATCATATGGAAGTGAAGCTTGGACTTTGTTGGAAGGACACGAGTCAATAGCTAGAGCAGTGGAAATAAGCTGTCTGAGAAGAGTATGTGGAGATACATGGAAAGATAGACTGACAAACGAAAAAAAAAAAAAGGAGCGTTGCGGTGTGGATGTGGATATGACTAAAGGCGCTAGGAGAAGTAGAATGGGCTGGTGTGGCCATGTGGAGAGGGTGGAGAATATGAGAGTAACGAGGAGAGTGTATGTGAGTAAGGTGGAAGGGAGGAGAAGAAGGAGATCAAGGCTGAGATGGTGGGATGAAGTGGAGAGGCATATGAGAAAAGAGGATATAAATTGGAGGGGAGGACAGTGAAATTGTGGGGGACAGGGTGACGTGGATGCGATTTATTTGCGGTCACCCCTTACGAGATTCAGGCGTCTGGCTGTAGACAGACAGATAATCTTCTTGCTAGTCTCATGCTGGCCCAACTCTTTGCAACCGGACTATTCACTTGCAACTGACGCTACTGCATGCTGCTTTTGTTTCAGTCGCTGAATCTTTTAAAATCCTTTTCGTCATGTGATGGCTTTCTATTACAATCTCTTTGTTTATAATTATACACTTCCCATTCTCTGGTTCGTAGTTCGTCATTAACACCGTCTCCAATTACTCATTCTGCTAGTAACTATTCAGCTTATACGTATAATACTTTTGTCTTCGGTTCCACTCCATTCTCTTCGATCTTAGCCATACTCCAAAACTCTCTCTCTCTCTCTCTCTCTCTCTCTCTCTCTCTCTCTCTCTCCACACACACATTCTGCCTATCTCTTTCGGTCCCTTCCTTTCTTTCCTCTCTCTCTCTCTCTCTCTCTCTCTCTCTATGTATATTTTCTTCTCCTTCGCCTCTCTCCACAGTCTCGCTCTTTCTTCCCCCCACAGATAGTTCCCTTTATCAACAAACCAGACGCTCGTGCTCGCAAGTTTCTCAGTCCACCTCACAAAACTGTCTCGTTGTGGCAAACTCCAATTCTTTCCTACATTCCTTCAGACACAAAGCTGTGAAAACTTGAGGGAGCGGTTGGGTGGGATGGTGGCGGCTGGAGGCAGTTGCAGGTTGGGGACATTAGACGGGGAAAGAGAGAAAATAAGATTAGGTGAGTAGTAAAGGACGTTACGATGACGACTTGACATGGCATGCGGAGTAGACTGTAGCACCAAACAGGGCAATACTCCCGAGGTGTATGGAAAAAGCTAATGACAGGGAGAGCTGGAGCTTTCGTTTCATCAGCCCCTCTGTTGAACTTTTTCAGTGTCTCAGTAACACAGAGAGTAGCCCAGCATGCTCTCCAATGCAAGTTTCTCTCTCTACACCAAACTACATCCACAGTACACACTTCACTTCCGTTTCCAAAATGAAAAAAAATCATGGCTACTGAATACTCAGCCTCGGAGTCTCCAAGGGGGGGGACCAGAAATGTCCCCACCTTTCGCCCCTCTCCCGGTGATGACTTGAGCTGCCTGGAACCACCGCCTGACTCACTTCTTCTTCATTTCAGCAACATTCGCGGCCTGTCCTCTAATATTCGCTCTGTTGAGCACCACCTCTCCCCCTCTAAACCTCATCTTCTTTTTCTAACTGAGACTCAGCTGTTTGAGGCAACTGAAAGCAAACCCTTTTCTGTATCTTCCTACTTTCTCTAAACTCATTTCAAAGCCAAAGGTGGCTGTTCTGTATATATACGCAACGACTTATCTTGCTCTCGTGTTTCTGAACTCGATTCTTCTGAATTCTCTACACTCTGGCTTCAGCTTTCCTGTCATTCTCATACTAAATATATATGTGCTGTTTACTTATCCCGTAATTCTACTGACTATCAAAAATTCCTCGACTATCTTACTTCTACGATGGGACACATTCTATCCATTTCTCCTTTCTCTGAAATCTCCATTCTAGGAGATTTCAATGTTCACTACCACCTTTGGCTCTCCTCTCCATTCACTGATCCACCTGGTGAACAAGCCTACATCTTTTCTATCCTTAATGACCTAGAGCAGCTTGTACAGCACCCTACCCGTATCCCAGACCGCCTTGGAGAGAGCTCCAACATACTTGACCTCTTCTGCATACGCTGTTAATCTTTTCTCTCCATTAGGCTCCTCCAATCACAACCTTATCACCTTAACCTGCCCTATCGCTCTGGTACGGCCTGTTGACCTTTCAATGAAACGTTGTCTGTGGCACGTTGGAGCTGCAGATTGGGAGGCCCTCAGACAGTACTTCTTTGATATTCCCTGGAATAATTATTGTTTCCATGGCCAGAAGCCATCTGAGTATGCCTTGTGCATTCCGGAGGGTATTCTCTAGGGCATGGAAGCATACATTCCTTTCTCGTATCCTTTGTCTAATGCAAGAAAGCCTTAGTTTAATCACGCTTGTTCTAATGCTGTCCACAACAAGGAGAGGGCCTATAAAAGGTACCATAGCCAACCCAGCCCTGAATCACATCATTTTTACGTTTCTGCCCGGAATCGTGCAAAGTCTGTTCTTCACTCTGCTAAAAATAATTTCATCAGTACTAAGTGCTCTCAACTCTCCAACTCGAATTCTTCCAGCTCCTTTTTGCACCTTGCCAAAAACTTTTCTAACAACTTTACCTCATCATCCTTCCCTCCTCTTTTCTACTCTGATGGTTCTGTAGCTATTTCTTCTACTGATAAAGCAGATCTCTTCGCTCAGACTTTCTCCTCCAATTCCACCTTAGACGATTCCAGTGCTGTTCCTCCATCACTTCCCCCCTCTGACTTCCTCATGGCTGACATTAAAATTTCTTCATCTGATGTATTTTCTGCCATCACAGGCCTCAGTACTAACAAGGCATATGGGCCTGATGGAGTCCCTCCTGTTGTTCTCAAGAACTGTGCTTCTGTGCTTACACCCTGCCTAGGCAAACTCTTTCGCCTTTGTCTATCAACTTGTACCTTTCCTTCATTCTGGAAGTTTGCTCTCATTCAGCCAGTCCCAAAGAAGGGTGACCATTCCCAACCCTCTAACTATCGTCCAATCACTTTAACATCCTGTATCTCAAAAGTTTTCTAGTCATTTCTTCATAGAAAAATTATAAAGCATCTTTCCTATCACAACCTTCTTTCTGGTCGTTAGTATGGGTTCTGTCAGCGACGCTCCACTGGTGATCTTTTCACTTACCTTTCAGACTCCTTGTCATCCTCCTTTCAGGACTATGGCGAAAGCTTTGCCATTGCACTTGACATCTCAAAGGCTTTCGATCGAGTCTGGGATATATCTTCAATTTCCAAACTGCCCTCTTACGGTTTCTATCCTTCTACCTGTGCCATCATCTATAGCTTCCTTTCTGGTCATTCTGTAGCCACTGTTGTAGACGGCCGTCGTTCCTCTCCTAGATCTATCAACAGTGGCGTTCCTCAGGGCTCTGTCTCTTCACCAACTCTCTTCCTTTTATTCATCAGTGACCTTCTAAGCTGTACATCTAACCCTATCCACTCGTACACTGATGACTCCACCCTTCACCTTTCCATTCGGTTCCCGCAACGTCCATCTCAGCAGTTACTTCAGCAAACGAGGGATGAGGCTATGGCACACCTAATGTCTGACTTGGCTCATATCTCTGACTGTGGTAAAAATAATTTGTTTTTTTTAATGCATCAAAGACTCAATTTTTACACCTATCAACCCGACAAAATCTTTCACAGGAGTATCCGCTAATGTTTAATAATATTCAGCTTAATCCTGCATCATCCATGAACATGCTTGGGGTTTCATCCACTCGGGACTTATCTCGGAAAGATTATATTACATCTCTTGTAAAATCTGCTTCCAAGAGATTAGGTGTGCTAAGTCGACTCCGTTCCTTCTTTATCTCTGCACAATTGTTGACTCTATACACGGGTTATATCTGCCCCTGTGTGGAGTACAACTCGCATGTGTGGGGAGGTTCCCCACATACAGCTCTTCTCAATAGGGTGGAGTCAAAGGCTTTTCGTCTCATTAACTCTCCTCCTCTTACTGGCTCCCTTCAGTCTCTGTCTCTTCGTCTCACTGTTGCCTCTTTATCTCTTTTATATCGCTACACGAATGGTCACTGCTCCTCTGAACTGTCTGCTTGCATTCCTGCACCTCTACGATGGGTGCGTAGCACCCGTCTAGCAGCAAACTCTCATCCCTTTTCTGTCCAACTCTCTAATGCAAGAGTTACCCGTTACTCCCAGTCCTTCATTTATGCAACAGATCAACTCTGGAACTGTTTCCCTCTGTCTGTATTTCCTGCTTCCTATGATCTCCAGTCTTTCAAACGCAGTGTGTCCATTCATATCGAAATGATCTGATCTTGAACTTGGCTCTCTCTTGTATTTTGCTTTTCTCTTGAAAGGAACAGTTATTGCAGGCTCGTGGTCTTTGGTTCCTTCTTCCTAGGATTAAAAAAAAAAAAGGAGGAATAGTATAAAACTGTTATTACTTAACTCTGGTCCGCCTGACTGAGCAGATCAGTCTACCACAGGTAAACTACTGCCCCTGAGGGAGCGTCCCATTGGTTCTTTACGCTCATGTGTCTGGGCTTTTGCATGGCACGTGCTATGCAGTGCTCCATTATTAGTTACACTGTGTTGGCCTGCTCTACATGCAGGAATCGTATGATCTGTAACTCCATCTAGGATGGTACCGAAGAGGGCAGGTTTACATCCTGATCTAAGCCAAGGAGGGTGAACTCGATCAGTTCTTCTTAAGGATACCTCTGATGGGTGAAGGAGGAGGGGGCTGCAATACAGCATTCTATTCGAAGTGATGTATTGTCCTGCTTATTAAATTAGTATGTACTTCAGGTGTTGCTTCATTCCAAGTGCTGGAATGTCAGGAAGTGGGATGTTGTTGAAGAAGGTCTGATAATGATTGTGTGATGACTGTTTTATGTGCTTCGCTGTGCTGTTAGACAATGTCATACAATGATAAGGGAGTTGTGTGTCGGTGCCGGCTGCCGCATAGAACCGTGTGACTCATATCAAGGTATTCCTAAACAGAACGGACTTTAGTTTTAGTGTCGGTGAGCTGTAAGAGTACAGTAATGTCGTGCAGCTGGTGATGATGCATAGGGAGTTAGTCAGCATGGTTTGCAAGGTACTGTAGTGGGTATTAGATAGGATGGTGGCCCATGCCAGGAAGGCAAAGACATCACTGATCTCATTTACTGTTTGAAGAGTAGGGAGATGTTTTACCCCCTCAAGTCCGGCCCTGTAAATGCCCTATTTGTAATGAGTGTGGGGATGCACATGTTGGTGATGTAAGTGGCCCTTGAAGGTGACTCCAGTGCTACAAGTTGCTTCAATGGTCTCAGTAGAAGAACTGAGTATGTGTGGCAGAGGTACAGTATTAGTCTAGGGCTCTAAAATTCGGGGATGGGGCTGAGTACTTGACTCTTCTGTGTCCTTGACGAATATCTTCTCCCTTACCTGATCCCAATTCCACCATGTTTGTTCTAAATGGAATCGTAACTTGTGAAGTTGACTTTGTCAAGTGACCTAGCCCTCTTACCGTTTGTTCTCAAAATCGAACCTTCCATTCATGACCGACCATTAACCTTCCCGCCAGGTTTGGTTGGACTGTAATAAGACCTGTCTGTGTTGTAAGGTCGCATCTATGACTATCCCTATGACCTTGCCCATTTACCAGATGTTCTCAAAACCGAATCACTTAGTCATTGTCTTGTCCCAATCATTCCATTAGGTCTGACATGAACTGGATCTAAGATGCATAAACTGACTATGCCATGTCATTTGATTTCTGACTTAACGTTCTTGAAAAACGTTAGGTCATCCCCTTGGCTCCTTGACTGACCCTTAACTCTTCCACTCGATTTGACGAAAACGGAACAAAAACCGACTGATTTATTTCGCTCATGGACAAAATTAAAAAAAATAAATAAAACTTTGGATAGTACACAAGACTGACGACCTGGATATGTTCAACCACTGGCTGCAGTGAATAATAAACCGAAAATCATCATCATAATCATTATCATCATCGTCATTCATCCATCATCATCGTCGTCGTCGTCGTTATCGTCATCGCCATCGTCATCATCACATCATCATCATTATTATTATTACCGGTATCGTTATTATTATTATTATTATTATTATTATTATTATTATTATTATCAGCATCATCATTATATTCATGTGTACACGCGCTCAACATAACATTATGCCAAACGTGCTTTCACGCTCACAGGTGTATAAATTACTTCGGAAAGAGAAAAGGCTATAAAGAAAGAGGAAGAAGGAAACTGATGTGATATGCAGATGACTGGTTCAGTTAGAACAGGAAAGGAAAATAGTGTGATAGATAAAAAAAAGGGAATTCCGAAGTGAGTGCAAATGATCAGAAAAAAGAGTAGGTACGAAAATCCTGAGAAGGAAATGTATGAACAAAGCGAAGATACACAAAAGACGTAGGTGGCCTGGGCCCCATCAGTCTGTACTATGGTGGTTTGCTCAAATCTACGGGAATGACATTTGTAGCTAAGACAGACTGTCACTCCTAGAGATGCTCCAGAAACAATGAATTATTGGAGAAAGAAGTATGGGAACACAGTGGTGTACAGTTGAGAGGCAGGGTTACTTTCCACGGATTCGAGATCCCAATCATTCCTTTAGGGCTGACGTTACTATTTCTGTTTCCCGGGAAACCGATCAAATTCTTAGGATTTTTTTTTTTCTCTCTGAAGCATTAAACTTTCTACAAACGAAAAACAAAAATTCAGGTATTATACGTCTCCCCATAACTTTTCTTGGTTTTAGCCCTTTATTCTTACTGCATTTACCCCTTAACAAGTACTAGTGTGAGGCCGCCTAATCTCGTTTGGTCCGTCATCCTTTGTTTATTTTTTGGAAATCTGAAATAAACTAAATATGAACGAATAAGCCAGTATGCAATAATGCTCAAAGTAAATGGACTTGGCTCTGTTGTTTCCACTACAGAAAACAAATTGTTGACTATAATAATTTCTTACATGATTTTTTTTTTCGGAATTTTGAAACCAAGAAAGTTTATAAAAAAATAAATAAAATAAAATACTGGGACCCTAGGGAGTGTTCCTGGAAAGTTTCATCAAAATCGATCCACGTGTCTAGGAGGAGTACCTGGATAAACCTTATTTAGACAGACAACGGTCCATTATTATTATTGATGGTGTGTGTGTGTGTGTGTGTGTGTGTGTGTGTGTGTGTGTGTGTGTGTGTGTGTGTGTGTGTGTGTGTGTGTTTCACAAACAAAAGACATGATTATTTATATTTTTATTAACAATCGTCCAGTTCTCTGTTGCCCCATCAGAAGGGTGATGGCCAGGGTCAGGTTATTTACTCCTGAGGTATAAGGCGTTGGATACTAGTCGCTCGTCACTGATTGCCATAATGAAAGCAAAAATTCCCAATCCGCCCTCAGATGTAATCCCTTGTGAGCCACATGCTGTTGAAACGCCGTATAATTCGACCATCAGGCGTCCATTTGGTTATATGGCTACCGCTGAGCGTAGTAAATGATTCCCTGGGTTACAGGAAATCATCTGACTTATCACTGTGTGTAGAGTCACCTTGCAACAATAGTATATCGAGTGACTGGATGGGGACGCTCCAACACATCAACTTATGAAAACCCCACTTAAAAGAACCTTCGTGTATTTTTTCAAAGCTTATTTTCATGTTCTCTTGCAGCTTACATCAAGGTCATGTCACAATCTTTTGTTACATCTGTTGAAGCATTTAATGGAGGAAGATTAAAAAAAAAAAAAATCTTTAATAAACAAGTGAGAAATAGTGAATTTTGATCACTGTGTTATAAAATTTAGATTTCTTCTGTAGTGAAATGATGTCATACTCTAATAGGTATGAAGTAATCTAATGCAATACTTTTGATTACTGCACTGTTACTCATTACAATCAAAGCACAATGATTACGCGGATCAGGTACTGATTCCTAAGCGAGGAAGAATATGTATAATGTTATCTAAATACTAAAAATATAAGAGAATTTTGTTTATAATTAAATTTTTCTCATCTATGCCGGGAAATCCCTGGATCGCGGGAACACAATGGTGTTGGCCCGGAATCCCGGGATACCGAGAACATCACTAAAGGAGAAACCCTGGTGAGAGGAAATGGTGGCGGTGATGAAGGAGATGCCTTTAATATCTAAGTCGTAGAAAAATGAATGTGAAAGCAGTGAAGTTGCCATGAGAAAAATGCTGCGGGCATCAAATGAACGAGAAAATTCTGGTGGTTAAATGAAAATAAACTAACCAAGAGTGTTGTGGATACATAATCATACACTGACGTTTCATGTTGAGATAAACAGAATGAGTAGGGAAATAGAATGCAAAGGATGAAATGAGAAACCATATAAGAAAAGTGTGAGGGGGAGAAAGACGGAAATAAAGACATGTGCTGAAATAATAACATGATAGAAAAACTGTGATGAAAAAAAAAAAAGAGCGTACTGTACTTTATGCTGAATGCTGGCGCAGATAATTCAGGGGCCAAATAAACGATCGAATCTCATCCAGTCTAATGTGCTTGACTGAGGGCAGTGCTTGTCCACTTGACATTATCATGGAGTGCTCCGAAGAGCTGTCCATAAACTAGGTGTCTGACAAACTCAACTCCATTATACAAACACACGGATATTGATACCCCAACGCACAATCGAGTCGCCGGTTGAATCTTGGTGACTGTTTACTGTCCTCTAATATATTTCCCTTTAACCAGGTTCCGGTAATAAAACACTTTCTCATAACTGATTTTCATTAGGAGTACACACCATTCACTTCAACCTGTAAAGTTCTCCATAATGCATCACCTCATAAATGAAGGTTGTTAAGAACTGACCGTTGACGTCCGACATGTTAAACTCTCCCTCACTCATAAGCTTTCTCTGAGGCAAGGATCATTTTTAAATTTACGACAGTACAGCAGTCACATTTCTTGTTTTCACAGTTTTTCACTTGCATTTTAATGCTTTTGAAATTACCAACCATTATAGTGTGTGTGTGTGTGTGTGTGTGTGTGTGTGTGTGTGTATGTGTGTGTGTGTGTGTGTGTGTGTCTGTCTGTCTGTCTGTCCGTTTCTTCCACGAGAACGGTAATAGACATCGACCTATTTCTTTTTGCATCAGATCAGGATAAATCCAGGGTGTCAGAAAAATACCAAACAAAAATTTTGGCGATTACGCGCGATAAGACGGTGCGAAATGGTCGGAAATCTCGACACCCGAAAATGTCTGGCCGTTCTTTAGTTCCTTTCTTACACGAGAATGTTAACAGATATCGTCCTACTTCTTTTTGCATTAGGTAGAGGTAAGTCCGGGGAGTATCAGAAAAATTGGCGATCGCGTGCGACGCTACGGCGAAAAACTGTCTGAAATCGTAACACTCGAAAATATGGGGAAATATTTTTTTTTTTTCGACTTTTTGGTCAGAAAATATTTTGTTTCGACTTTGGGGACAGAATTTGTCGTTGTAGATTCAATAACGGTATGTAAACAAAAATAATGGTATCTGCAAACATTTTGTGATGGAAAGGCTATTAGTTTGGTCCGAAAATTTTTCAGGGCAGGCACTAGTATATACATAGACTACATGTTTATGTGTATGCAAATATGTAAGTATGTATGTTTATACTGCATGATGTAGGCCAATATTATAATTTGAAGTATTCAAAATTATATTAATCTGCACATGATCACAGGTACTCTCGTACAATACTGTATTCCAGCCTGTTCCAGATGATAATATTCAGCAGACGAGCTATACGAGTGTGAGAGTCGTAATACCGGTAGCGTTAACACTCATGGTCGAATTTGCAGACTGTTTACTCAGCTTAGTGGAATGCTCATTTAATGAAGGATAAAATGAAAGCTCTATTTACCCTAGGGTGTTTAGGACCAATATTACATTATAATATAATACATTGCACTTTGCTGCATATCAGGGGTGGCCTCTGTTTGCAGTGACTCTGACTCACGAATGCAGGTGCAGCTCGCAAGACAGAACCAGTTTATTTCTGTCATCCAACCAATACCTGTACATGCTCGGGGCTGACTAACTACCGACCAGGGAATATCGAATGTAATATATGGTTTAATTTATTCCATCTTTACAACAGCAGCATACTTGACGCATCATCATGTCTATAAGCACAACGGTTGCAATATAATGAATGAATGTCAAATCCATTCTGCTTCATAATTATGCTTAGAGAGGAATAAGAATGTATATTAATAACACTGTGTAACAAACTTAAACCAGTTTTTTGTTTATGTTGATTTTTACGCTATTTCTGATGTCAATGCGTAGATTCTGAATATGCTATTTGTTTTTGTGTAAATCTAGAGTTACAGGAATTATGCAACAAAATATTTATCGTACAAGGACAGGAACTGCAACTTGTTACCATTTCGAGAATGTTTAGAATGTCAAAGATTTTATTTATTTCCGGGTGTACAGTATATTATGAATATAACTAGAAAATGAGCAAACAGTAAACATCACAAGGAATGCAGGGCACATAATATCTAGAAATGCACTTATGATCTTGACTTTCTGTAGCTGTGATGAAAATCGCGCAACAATCCCCAAACATAATCGCCCATCATCGACTCGTTCCACGTGCCCTGATATCTGGCTTCCATCAGCAGAACTGTTCACCATGCTCCTGAAAAAACTTGAATTAGCAAAAGCTTGTTTACACAGTATAATATGAAATTCAATTTGTATAAGTCTAATATGTAACTAAAAAACACCCACAGGGAGCATACCTCCTCCAAAGCCATTGTCACCAAAATTTAAAAAATCAGGCTGTAGTTTCCAGGGTATGCCATTACAAAAACTATGAATGTATGTTTCAAAAAATCCATCGAATTGCCAAAAATCCACAAAATTTCAACACCCAACAATGTTAACATACAAACAAAGCTCCTGGATCCACATCTGGATCCAGAACCGTCTCAATATCTTAAAAGAAAAAAAAGAAACTGCCCTCTTTCATTAAGGACACTTCAACATCCTCAGTACATAAAAAAATAAGCAAATTTCGAACTTTGATCTTAGCTGTGACCATGAGTTTTGGATCAAAGTCATTCATACTTGGTAACCATGCATAGTATATGACGTTCTATAAATGTACCAAGTTTGATTATTGTAGCTCAAGTCTATCTTGTTTTTTTATTTTGTGCAATTGACCTTTAACCTTGGCTGTGACCTTGAGTACTGGGTCAAGGTCATTCACCCTTGGTAATTGTGCATATCATATTATTTTTTATATGAGTACCAAGTTTGGTGATTATAGCTCAATTCTGTTTTTTTTTTTTTTTACTTATGCACTCAGTGACCCCAAACTACGTTCCATTGACCCCTGGGCAACAATAAAAACTACCTGTCCAACTGGGCCCAAACTAATTTCAGACCTGCCTTCTAACGATGGCTATGCCTCACAAAATATTTAAGCCTGTACCTTTAGCATTTTCTGAGAATCCATGAAGAGATAATTTTTATATGTTTTTGGGTGTAAATGGGAAACTGGATGATACTTGGTCATATGAAGCCACCATATGAAGCAGATGGCCGATTCATTGAAATTGAGAGAGTATGAGCAATTTACTTCTTCATAAGAAAGAATACCAAAAACTTGAACTCTGTAACTGTCCCGCAGAGAGTCACTAATCTCAACCTACTGTTTCTTCCTGAACAATGACCTTGACCCCATTGGGGAGATTTGGATTTTTTTTCTAACAACAGTGGTCCATGCCAGGACACATCCTAGGGCCTTCATACTCGTATTACTCTGATTCCTGAAATCGTCATGAGACTCTGAGACCGGAATAGTAATAATTAGTTATTTATGAAGGTTGGACTGAAACAGGGATTTATCATGTCACCATGGTTGTTCAATCTGTATATGGATGGGATTATAAAAGAGATACGAAGTACGGCAGTGAATGCTGGAGCAACCCTAATGAGAGAGGGCAGTGTTTGGAAACTCCCTGTACTGCTGTTTGCAGATGATACTGTGTTGTTAAGTGAAGATGAAGGGGAGCTGCAAGGACTGGTGGATGAGTTTAAGAGAGTATGTAAGAAACTGAATATAAAGGTGAATGTGGGAAAGAGTAAAGTGATGGTCTTCGAGAGAAGTGAAGTCAGTGAATGTATAGTAAGGCTGGATGAGGAGGTAAAGGAAAATGTGAGTGCGATTAAGTACTTGGGTACTGTACAAAAGAGTACAATGATGAGTAAGGATGGAAGTTTAGAGGGTGAGGTGCTCGAAAAGGTACAATGAGATTCTGTGCGCAGTCTCCAGTTCTCCTGGAATTGTCAGGAGACTCTGAGGCCGGAATAATAATAATTAGGTGCGTATTTGTACTGTTTAGTCATAAAATGGAAGCTTTGCTATGTGGTATGGTATATGTTAATATAAACAAGATCTACAGACCCTAAGTTAACTTAACTGTAACATCAACGAGGCATTTGACAAAGGTGTCAAAAAACACACGTGTCTGTTACTGTTTATTACAATGACCCGGAGTCCACTGGGGAGACATATTTTTTCCCCCATCAGCAATGGCTCATGCCAAGACACATAACCTAGGCCCTTCAGATTCTTTGCGCAATTTCCGGATCTCCTGGAATCATTGCTATACTCTGAGGCGAGAATAATAATAAGAGTGCTAGTGAAAGCACTAGTCTCCACCTATGTAGTAGGTGGAGACTAATGACACCAGCGAAAAGTCTTCTCCTAGGCAGTAGGTGGGGACTAATACTAACTAGAACTATGGAACTGTCCTACAGACAGTCATTAATCTCCACCTAATGTTTCTTAATGACCTATTCCTCACTGAAGTGATTTGAATTTTTTTTTTCTAGCAGGAATGGTCCATGCCAGAACACATGCCCTGGGCCCATCAGATTCCTTGCAGTGGTCAGTTCTCCTCGAATCGTTCGGCGATTCAGGGGGTGGTATAATAATTAGTTGCATATTTTTATTATGTAGCTCCAATAAGAAAGATATAGCGTGTGGCAAGGTATGTGTAATGTAAACAAGATCTGAAGACCCTAAGGTAACTTCTCGTGCATGATCAACAAGGGATCTGACAAAGGTGTCGAGGAATGCACGTGTCTGCTACTGTTCCTTACAATGACCTTGCTCCCACTGGGGAGATTTGGATTTTTTTCTATCAGTAGTGGCCCATGCAAAGACATATAACCTGAACCATTCAGATTCCGTGCACATTCTCCAGTTCTCCTGGAATCATTGTTGACTGAAAAAAAAAAAAATAAAAGATCTCATCAATTGGGACAAGGTCCCTAAGAAACAGTAGGTGGAGACTAGTGACTGTCTGTAGGACAGAGTTATAGTTATAATTATAATTATATTTATTATTATTATTATTATTATTATTATTATTATTATTATTATTATTTATTATTATTATTATTATTATTTTTATTATCATCATCATCATCATCATCATCATATTATTATTATTATTATTATTATTATTAATAGTAGTAGTACAGTAGTAGTAGTAGTAGTAGTAGTAGTAGTAGTGGTAGCAGTAGTAGTAGTAGTAGTAGTAGTAGTAGTAGTAGCAGTAGTAGTAGCAGTAGTAGTAGTAGTAGTAGTACTATAGTGTTCCTCCTCGTAACATAGGGTTTGGGTGGAGTCACCCCCTCCCTACACTATTGCCATGTTTCCTAACCCTACGATGTATAACGCCTGTGGTTTGTGTAGTAGGAATGATACATAAACATAACTCATACTAATATAACTGTAATGAAAGTGCTGACATGTATCAAGGAAGAATAAAACTATTCTGCATACTATATTATACGATAACAGAGAAACGTGGCATAAAAATTTGGCAGTGTTGCTCTAAAAATATTCTAATTATTATTTACTTCCCCAACACTTCTAACATTGCTAATTAATTTAGCAAGTATAATTGCAAGAAAATTTGAAGGGATAAAAGTGGGAAGAGGCGATCCTTTCATAATTAAAATAAATATATCAAACAGCTCTGGGGTAGCAGCACTCACGCGACACGTGTTTGTGTGTACGCTGTGGGAGGTCACCAACCCCCTACAGGATTTAGGCCTATTGGGGAAACCTCTATAAAAAAAACGCGCCGTGACTTTTACCTCAAGGGTGGTGCGGAAATAAAGTCAAAATTATAATCCATACATAAAAATGGAAGTAAAAAACCATGGATGACACATAACAAAATCTAGCGAGAGAGAGAGAGAGAGAGAGAGAGAGAGAGAGAGAGAGAGAGAGAGAGAGAGAGAGAGAGAGAGAGAGAGAAATAATAATAATAATAATAATAATAATAAAACTTTATTTCCACTAAACAGTGGGTATTCTTATACATTATACAGTAGTACAGCATACAGTATGAAAGTTCTATACACAATATAATACAAGTTGATACATATGGTGGAGAATAGTGACAGAGAGGTAAATGGTTTAAAAGGTGTGGGGACACTTAGGTTAAAAATAGATCAATTAAGGGATTTAGGAACGAAGGCAGTGGGAAGGATTAAGACAGATGGGATTGTAAGATTAGGGAGTTTGAGCAATAGGGTAGAATGTATGCTCTCAATAAAAGTATAGCAATTATCAACGGCTAATTATTATACAGGTGTTGATGGTGGGGGTCTATATTTATAGGAGGTGTTGGTGGTGGAGGTATAGCGGGTGTTGTTGATGGGGGTGTTGTTGGGGGTAGGGGTATAGGGGGTGTTGGTGGCAGGGGTATAGGGGGTATTAGAAAAACGGAGATCACAAGAGGGAAACAGTGTCAAGGTCATCGCTGATGGAGAGGTCAGCTCGGAAACGTGGCAACAGTGCAGGGAGGGGGTGACTCCACCAAAACCCTACGTTTCGATCTGTCAGACTATAGTACTACTACTATTATTTTATTTATTTATCTATCTATCTATTGCCAGACGCCATAATCCCGTAACGGGTGGACACAAATAAATTGCCTCCATGTTGCCCTGTCCCCTGCCATTTCACACCCACCTCTCATATAACTCGCCACCCCATCCCTCCATCTCATTATCGGCTATCCCCTCCCCCCCCTCTACCTCACTCACATACACTCCTTTCGTTAGTCTCTCGCTCTCCATCCCTTTCACATGGCCAAACCACCTCAATGTATTTCTCCTAACGCTTCCTATCAATTCAATGGTCACATCACAACGCTCCGTCACTTCCTCGTCTGTTAGTCTGTCTCTCCATATAACCCCACATGTTTCTGTCAAATAACTCATTTCCACTGCTCTCACTCTTGACTTGTGTCTTTCCAACAAGGTCCAAGCTTCACTTCCATACATTAGAGTTGGTATCACAACATTATCATGCAGGAAATTTTTTACTTCCATTCTCACTTCCCTCTTTCTTATCACTGCTTTCAAAGACCCAGCATCCGTTCTTCCTTTTTATACCTTTTCAAGCACTTCATCCTCCAAACTCCCATCCTTACTCATCACATTGCCCAGTATTTAAATGCATTCACATTTTCCATTTCCTCATCATCCAATCACATTGTACATTCAATGACTTTATTTCCCTCGAAGACCATTAACTTTACTCGTCCCTAAATTCGCCTTTAGATTCTGTTTCTTACTCCCAAACTCAATCACCAAGCCTTGCAGTTCCCCTTCGTCTCCACTTAACAATGCAGTATCATCTCCAAACAAGAGAACAGGAAGTTTCAAAATGCTGCTCTATCTCATTAGGGCAGCTCCAACATCCACTACCCTACTTTGTATCTCCTTTATAACCCCATTCATATGGAGACTGAACAACCATGGAGACATGACACATCACTATCTCAATCCAACATTTATATTGAAAAATTCACTCAGTTCACTATCCACACGCACTGCATCCTTAGCACCCTCATACATACTCTTCCCGGCATTCAATAACATCCCCTTTACTCCATATGTACTTGATATCTTCCACACTTCTTGTCTATCCACTCTATCTTATGCTTTCTCCAAATCCATGAAGGCTGAATACAACTTCTTTCCCTTCTCTAGAAACTTTTCCATTAAAGACCTAAGGATGAATGTCTGATCTACACAACCTTTTCCCTTCCTAAAACCTCCCTGTTCTTCTCCAGTTAACTCCTCTGTTTTTTTCCCCTGTGTCAGTAAGTACGCTACTATATACCATTCCTATTGCACTCACGTGTCAAATGCCCCTATGATTACCAGACACTTCTTTTTCCCCTTTTCCTTAGTATAGGGGAATAATAATAGACTTCCAGCCCTCCGGGACTCTACTGTACATCCTTCCAGGCCAATCTGCACATCTTCCATATCCATTCTACTACTATCTCTTCCCCATGCTTGAACATTTCACCACACACTCCAACGATTCCTGGAGGTTTTCCCATTTTGAGTTTCTTCATTGCTTCCACTATTTTCACCTTACTGATCTCTTCATCGCTTCTCACCTCCCTCCTTCTGCCAGCCATTCCACAGTCACTTATACTCTCATTTCTTTCATTCTTTACTTTTAACAGTTCCTTAACATGTTCTTCCCATCTGCCCACTTATTCTCCCTTCTCCACTAGCAATCTACCATTTTTATCTTTCACTCACCCACTAACTACAGTACTCTTTCACCTGTCTAACTCTCTTTACCTCTGTGAAGAACATTTCCTTAAACTCCCTCCACTTTACACTCGAATTCCTTCCAAATTCCTCACCCACTGACATCCTACTCTCTGTTACTAATGTTTTCATCTCTCTCTTCCTCTCCACATATAACTCTCTCTTCCGTCCCTCAATTTTCTCCTCATCCCTGTTTCTCATCCACTCACTATATGCTTTCTTCTTTTCTGTCACAGTTTGTCTCACCTCTTCATTCCACCATGTTGTTCCTTTCACTCCCTTTCGTCTTCTCTTCACCCCACACATCACCTCACATAGTGCACGGAATTCCTCTCTGAATATTTTGCACACACCTTCCGCCTCCACCATCTGCTCCAAATCATATTTACCTTAATCGCTCCTCCACTTCTCTCTTATATTCTGCCATTTCTCCATCTTCTTGCAACCTTTCTACCCTCCTTGTAGGGAATACTTCTTCCTGTCCTTCCCTTCCTCTATTCCTCCATTGCACTTGAACCTTGACTTGCACCATCAAGTGGGAGTCAGAAAGTCCACTCCCCCAACCTCTGTATGCTCCTGCATCCTTTACATACTTTCTCATTCTGTCATCCACACATACATAATCAATCATTGCTTTTCGTTCATTCAGTTCACCACCCACCCCTCTCATCACTCGCCACATATACCTGTGGATCATTTTGTTCCTAAAGAGGGTATTGGCTATCACCAATCCCCTCCCCGCACGAAAGTCCACTAGAGCACTGCCTTTCTCATCCACTTCTGAAGGCACACCCCACTCAACAACTGCTCCATCTGCCTTCACATTCCCTACCATTCCATTCATGTCTCGAATCAAAAACACTTTCTCATTGCTTTCAAACTTTTCTGTGCACGTTTCCATATTTGTTCAAAGCTCTTGTTACGGTCTGCTTGCATGATTTTGCGTTCACACACACACACACACACACACACACACACACACACACACACACACACACACACACACACAATCGCCCACGTTTATTATTAGTGTCCAAAGTCTGAGAGAAATTGTTACCAGTAAGTTACTTTATTGTATATCTGAAGTAGGTAATTATGAAGCTTGGACAGATAACGATTTAAGTCTGGCTGTTCTTTTCCAGTTATAAAGTTAAATGCTGTTAAGGTTAGTTTGACAATACAGAGCTAGTACCTGCTTTAGTTTATGTTTAATGACAAAATTAAGCATTTCCCATAAGATTTAGTTTTCATAAAAGAGGTGAAAAGTTTCAAACATCTACCTAAGACCGAGTGTGGAAGCACAGGCCTACATTTTAAGCTGTGAGCTGTTCCTCCACAATCAGTACCTGCTCTACCTATACATGTGTCGGCATATGTGTGAGTTTTCTATATGCCTTCGGTTGTGTGCGACAATGTGGGAAGATACATCAATTTATAATCAATAAAAAATGTTATGCTATTATTCGTATTTATAAGATTTCTAAGTCTGCATTAGGAGAACCTTTAGCTTAATTAAAGTATGCTCAGATGCTTGTTTTTTTTTTTCACAAATTAGAAAAATACAACAGATTATTTAAACGGATTCACAGATGTGTGGATGAAATTTTCCATTTAGTTTTATCTTTAATTGGAGAATAAAGTGTATTGAAATAGTATCTAGCAATATATCCAACTTCTTGAAATGAAGGAATTTTTATTTGATGGCCCCTTTCTTCATTTTTCCTGAAAAGAATAACTGTTTGTAACCTTATAGCTTTTAGTATTCTTTAGATCTGGAAAGAACACATCCAGTGTTCAGCACTGGAAATCCTGAAAATTATGAGAAATTTTGCACGAAAAACAATGTACTATTTTTACCTTGCCAGATTATTAAAAAAAAAAAAAAAAAAAAAAAAATTCCTCATCCTACATCAACGTTTTTGCCCTTGAAAATAATCGTTCATCATTCCTCAAGAACACTTACATTTCTGAAAGATGTAGAAGATGACGAACCAGATATAATGGTATATCATAATTCTCTATCTAGAGATGTTTTTCTAGCCTCTCCAAGCACTGTTGGATCCTTTTGGATATTAACAAGTAGTGACATTAATATTAGCAGCTTGAAATTTATTACGGTCTTTAGAAACCTCATCGAAATGCAACAAAACGTCGTTGCGTATAAAATAATAGCTTTCTGAGGAACATATTTCCTTATAACTAAATGAAATGTGTAGTACTGTCCCAGTATTTGTAGAGAATGAGGGAAACGAAAACAGTCAAATCATACACGCATAAATATATGTAATGAACAAGAGGACGAACGTTGATTTTCAACACCTTTGCCAACAACTGGTCTAAGGGTCGAATATTTGACTTTACCCTGTGACACAGAAATTTGACAGATTACTCTCATATTAAAAATATTGCACTCTTGCCAAATGCTGAACCCGTCTACCGACTTGGTTGTACAATAATAATATCAAAACTGTTGACTCTCCTCAGTGACCTTAAACTTTGACTGTTCTGAAAATCAGTATATATATATATATATATATATATATATATATATATATATATATATATATATATATATATATATATATATATATATATATATATATATATATATATATATATATATATTATGTGAGGAAGAAGGAACCAAAGGCCATGAGTCCGCAAAACTGTTCCTTCCAAGATAAAAACAAAATACAAGAGAGAGCCAAATTCAAGATCCATTCATTTCGAGATGCCTGGACACACTGCGTTTGAAAGACTGGAGATCATAGGAAGCAGGAAATACAGACAGAGGGAGACAGTTCCAGAGTTGACCTGTTGCATAAATGAAGGACTGGGAGTAACGGTTAACTCTTGCATTAGAGAGTTGGACAGAAAAGGGGTGAGAGTTTGCTGCTAGACAGGTGCTATGCGCCCGTCATAGAAGTGGAGGAATGCATGCAGACAGTTCAGAGGAACAGTGACCATTGAAGTAGCGATAGAAAAGAGATAAAGATGCAACATTGCAGCGAAGAGACAGAGGTTGAAGGGAGTCAGTAAGAGGGGGAGAGTTAATGAGACGAAAAGCCTTTGATTCCAACCTATTGAGAAGAGCTGTATGTGGGAAGCCTCCCCACACATGAGAGTTGTATTCCACACAGGGGCGGATAAAACCCCTGTATAGAGGCAACAATTGTGCAGGGGCAAAGAAGGAACGGAGTCGGCTTAGCACACCCAATCGCTTGGAAGCAGATTTTACAAGAGATGTAATATGATCTTTCCAAGACAAGTCCCAAGCAAATGAAACCCCAACCATGTTCAAGGATGATGCAGGATTAAGCTGAATATTATTAAACATAAGTGGTTATACCTGTGGAAGATTTTGTCTGGTTGATAGATGCAAAAACTGAGTCTTTGATGCATTAAAAACAACCAGATTATTTTTACCCCAGTCAGAGATACGAACCAAGTCAGACATTAGGTGTGCCATAGCCTCATCCCTTGCCTGTTGAAGTAACTGCTGAGATGGACGTTGTGGGAATCGAATGGAAAGGTGAAGGGTGGAGTCATCAGCGTATGAGTGGATAGGGTTAGATGTACAGCTTAGAAGGTCATTGATGAATAAAAGGAAGAGAGCTGGTGATAGGACAGAGCCCTGAGGAACACCAGTGTTAATAGATCTAGGAGAAGAACGATAGCCGTCTACAACAGCGGCTATAGAACGACCAGAAAGGAAGCTAGAGATGAAGGCACAGAAAGAAGGATAGAAACCATAAGAGGGCAGTTTGGAAATTAAAGATCTATGCCAGACTCGATCGAAAGCCTTTGAGATGTCAAGTGCAATGGCAAAGCTTTCGCCAAAGTCCCGAAAGGAGGATGACCAGGAGTCTGAAAGGTAGGTGAGAAGATTGCCTGTGGAGCGTCCCTGACGGAACCCATACTGACGATCAGAAAGAAGATTGTGATAGGAAAGATGCTTTAAAATTTTTCTATTAAAAATAGACTCAAAAACTTTTGAGATACAGGATGTTAAAGCAATTGGGCGATAGTTAGAGGGTTGGGAATGGTCACCCTTCTTTGGGACTGGCTGAATGAGAGCAAACTTCCAGCAAGAAGGAAAGGTACAAGTTGACAGACAAAGGTGAAAGAGTTTGCCTAGGCAGGGTGTAAGCACAGAAGCACAGTTCTTGAGAACAACAGGAGGGACTCCATCAGGCCCATATGCCTTATTAGTATTGAGGTCAGCAGTGACAGAAAATACATCAGCTGAAGAAATTTTAATGTTAGCCATGAGGAAGTCAGAAGGGGGAAGTGATTGAGGAACAGCACTGGAATCGTCTAAGGTGGAATTGGAGGAGAAAGTCTGAACGAAGAGATCTGCTTTATCAGTAGAAGAAATAGCTACAGAGCCATCAAAGTAGAAAAGAGGAGGGAAGGATGATGAGGTAAAGTTGTTAGAGGAGGGAAGGATGATGAGGTAAAGTTGTTAGAAAGGTTTTTGGCAAGGTGCCAGAAGGAGCGGGAAGAGTTCGAGTTGGAGAGTTGAGAGCATTTTGTACGGATGAAATTATCTTTAGCAGAGCGAAGAACAGACTTAGCACTATTATATATATATATATATATATATATATATATATATATATATATATATATATATATATATATATATATATATATATATATATATATATATATATATATATATATATATATATATATATATATATATATATATATATATATATATATATACTCATTCTTACCTTAACTCTTCCACAATTTTCAGTCTACACTGGATGAAAACTGGCTAATTTGACCTTGCCTTGTGACCTTCGCCTTTTTTTTATTGCTCTGGAAAACAATACATCACTCTGTTGCGAGAACTTCAACATTTCCACCATGTTTAATCCAAATCTGGTCAACACTGTTTTAGTTATATGGTTCACACAAAGGCACATTGACCTTACCACGTGACCTTCACAATGACTGTTATCAAAATTTAATTCATTCATTCCTGCCTGATCCTTAACACTTCTACCAAGATTGATTCAAATCATATAAAAAGTGAGTTGATCTTCCATTGTGACCTTGAAATTTCAGTTGTTGTTCTAAAAACTGAATCTTATTATTGTTGCCTGACCCTCAGCCATTCCACAAACATTGGTGTAAATCGAACGAAAACTGTTTAAGTTGACCTTATTTTATGATCTTGACTATTGCCCTGCTGTTCTCAGAAACAAAGGATTTACTTTTTGCTTACTAGTGGTAGGTGGTAGCGACCATCATCCATTCACTCGATGTAGTGCTGCCTGTTTATTCCTAATGTGTTTCTACACTGAGTGAGAAGCCTAATGGTCTGGTTGGTTGGTTGGTTGAAGATTCTCCCCTCCTACAGAGGGGGACGGACCCTAAATCAGCCCGGTCCTAATGGTCTTTAACCCATGAAACCATTTACTATTCTGGATGGCAACCATATAACCAAGTAATGGGGCAAGGTGAAGTATACTATGGTGCCTCTGTTGACTGGCTGTAGGCAAGCAAACGCAACGTCCACCCAGGGACAAAAGGTCCATGCTCTTCCCCCCACCTCACTGTACTGAGGCACTATCTACCGCAAAAAAGTCGGCATGGAAACATTCATTCCCTATAATAGTTACAGAAAAAGATGTAATTCTCCTAAATGGTTTGACCACAATTGTTCTAGGTAACAGAACATAAAACAATAGCCTATAACACTTATACAAGGAACAAAACCAAAGCAGCCTTTAACTGTTATAGAAATATCAGAAACGACGCCAAAACTATTATCAATCTTTCTAAATCAAACTTTCTACATTGACAAGCTAACAAACTACTGAACAACCCAAATAATAACAAAATATTCTGGTCAACCCTTAATTCATTCAAAACTTACTTCACAACCACCTCTTCCATTCCACAGTTACAGTCTCTCCAATGGAAATCTAGTAAGTGATGCATGTGGAAAAGCCAACCTTCTTGTTGACATTTTTTCAACAAACTCAGCCCTAAATACAGAAACTCACAATATTCCTGTCCTTGATTTTGATTACCCTCAAATACCACCTTCCATGATCCACACCATATACAGTACGTACAAGCTGTATTACAGAATCTCTCAGCAGACAAAGCTACTGGTCCAGATGAAATTCCTTCAATAGTACTTAAAAATTGCTCCTCAGTGTTGGCTCCTGTATTGGCAAAATTTTTCTGCTTCTGCATCCATACCTCAAGTTTTCCAGGCTCTTGGAAAGAAGCAAATATCCATCCTGTTCCTAAAAAGAGGGCAAATTCTGATCCATCAAACTATAGACCAATTGCAATAACTTCCGTTCTCGGTAAAGTTTTTGAGACACTAATTAACAAACACATTGTCAAGCATCTAGAAATCAATAAATTAATCAATGATCGGCAATATGGATTTAGACAAGAACGTTCAACTGTAGGCATTCTTTGCCTTCTTACCCATCAGGTTAACAAAACAATAGACCAACACGGTGAAACACAATAGCACGATATTTCAAACGCATTTGCCAGAGTATGGCACCGGGCCTTATTGTCTAAGATGTCACACTATGGCATTGCATCACTGGTTCCTCTAATTTCTTCTTCCGTTCATAATAGAAAAATACGGGTCATGGTAGATGGATTTTATTCTCAGTTTCATTCCATAAATGCTGGCGTACCTCAGGGATCAGTTTTGGCGCCAACCCTCTTTCTCATTCATATAAATGACTTCCTATCTGTCACTCACAACCCAATACACTCCTATGCTGATGACTCAACCCTTCATAGTTCTTTCATATTTAGTACCTCCTTTATATATCTATCTATCTATTGACCGACGCCCTAATCCCGCAAAGGGTGGCCGCAGACAAAACGCCTTCAAGTCGCTCTGTCAACCACCATTTGACTACCCTCCCCCCAACTCACTCCCCCCTCCCTCATATACCTCTCAACTCCATCCCTCCACCTCATCCTCGGTCTACCCCTCCCTCTCCCTCCCTCCACCTCACCTACATACACCCTCTTAGTCAGTCTTTCATTCTCCATTCTCTCCACATGTCCAAACCACCTCAGTGTATTTCTCCTAATCTTCTCAACCACATCCACATCCACCCCACAACGTTCCTTCACTTCCTCATTCGTCAACCTGTCCCTCCATGTCACTCCACATGCTCCTCTCAAGTAACTCATTTCCACTGCTCTCACTCTTGACTTTTTCCCCTCTTGCAAGGTCCACGCCTCGCTTCCATACGTCAGGGTAGGGATCACAATACTATCATGCAGTAACTTCTTAACTTCCATACTCACCTCCCTATTTCTCATCACTGCTTTCAATGTACCAACAACCTTCCTTCCCTGCTGTAACCTTTCACGCACTTCATTCCCCAAAGTTCCATCCTTACTCATCACACTACCCAAGTACTTGAATGCACTCACATTCTCCATATCCTCACCATCCAACCTCACTGCACACTCTGTGACTTCATTCCTCTCAAACACCATGACTTTACTTTTGTTTATATTAACTTTCAGATTCATCCTCCTACACACTGTCCCAAATTCATTCACCAAACCTTGCAATTCCCATTCATCTTCACTCAACAATACTATATCATCAGCAAACAGCAACACCGGAATCTTCCAAATCTCACCCTCATTCATTAGAGCCATCCCCACATCCACTGCCCTACCTTGCACCTCCTTTACAACCCCATCCATGTATATATTAAACAGCCATGGAGACATCACATAACCCTGTTTCAGTCCCACATTGAGATCAAAGAACTCACTCAGCTCACCATCCACTCTCACCGTAGCCCTAGCTCCCTCGTACATACTCTTCACGGGACTCAACAATTTCCCCTCCACTCCATATATTCTTAATACCATCCACATACCTTGCCTGTCTATTCTGTCATAAGCTTTCTCCAAGTCCACGAAGGCAGCATACATTTTCTTTCCCTTCTCTAGATACTTCTTCACTAAACATCTGAGAACAAATATCTGATCTACACACCCTTTTCCCTTCCTAAATCCCCTTTGTTCTTCTCCAACTAGCTCCTGTCATATGCCTAACCCTATCAATGAGTATTCTACCATATATTTTACCAGTCACACTAAGAAGGCAAATACCCTTATGGTTACCACATACTTCTCTCTCTCCTTTTTCTTTGTATAAAGGAACAATTATACCTGATTTCCAGTCCTCTGGAACCTTTCCCGCTTCCCAAGCCAATCTACACAACTTCCATATCCACTCCACAACAATCTCACCCCCATACCTAAGCATTTCACCACACACTCCATCAATTCCTGGGGCCTTTCCCAACTTAATCTTCATCGCTTCCACTACTTCCGCCCTACTGATCTCTTCCTCCCTCATCTCATCTCTTCTTCTCCCAGCCATTCCCCAACCACTTATACTCGCACTGCTCTCACTCTCTACATTCAACAAATCCTCAAAGTGCTCCTTCCATCTCCTCAATTTCTCTCTCTTCTCCACCAACAATCTATTATCCCAATCTTTCACTCCCTTACTATTTCCCCCTTCACACTGCCTTACTTTCTTTACCTCCTTCCGAAACAATTTCTTACTCTCCCTCCATTTCACACTCAAATTCCTCCCAAACTCTTCATCCACTTTTTTCTTGCTCTCCTTCACCAGTCTCTTAACCTCCCTTCTCCTGCTCACAAATACCTCTCTCTTCTCTCTCTCATCTTCTCCCCTACCTCTACTCGCTAACCATTCACTATATGTCTTCTTCTTTTGTTCCACAGCTCGTTTCACCTCATCATTCCACCATGCTGTCCCTTGCACACCTTTGCATCTCCTCCTCACTCCACAAACCGCCTCACATGCTGTGCCTATCTCTTCCGTGAATATTTTATATACGTCTTCCATCCCTTCCATCTGCTCTAGCTCATACCTTCCCAGTCTTTCTTCCACTATGCTCTTATACTCTGTCATTTTCTCACTATCTTGCAATTTCTCCACTCTTCTCACAGGAGCTGCTTCCTCCTGTCTTCCCCTTCGTCTCCTCAACCACTTTCTTTGCAGCTCTACCTTGGCCATCACTAAGTGATGGTCCGAGACTCCATTCCCCCACCCTCTCCACACTCTTGCATCCAACACTTGTCTTCTCATTCGCTCTCTATCATTGCCTTTCGTTCAACAAGTTCACCATCCATCCTCCTCATTACTCTCCATGTATACAGGTGGATCATCTTATGACGAAAGTAGCTGTTGGCCTTTGCCAACCCCTTACAAGCACAGATGTCTACCAAAGCACTACCATTCCCATCTACTTCAGCTGGCACACCCCACTGACCAACCACTCCATCCACTCGTACATTCCCAACTTTGCCATTCATGTCTCCAATCAACAGCACTCTCTCGCTCCTCTCAAACTTGTCCATACATGCTTCTACTCTCGCCCAAAACTCATCTTTCACTCTTACCACTCGATCCTCTGTCGGACCATACACACATACAATCGCCCACGCTTGTATACCTACTTTCATCCTCACCCATACAATCCTTGCACCCACTGTTCCATACTCTCTTATATTCTCCTTCCAGTTCTTGCTTATCATCAGACATACTCCCTCTCTTGCCCTCTCATTCTCATTGGCTCCCGCACATATGCCTAAACCATATTTCCATTCTCTCACCCTTTCACCTTACCATTTAGTTTCAGTCAATCCACATATATCCACTTTTGCATCCTCAAGCACCTGAACAATCTCTCTCTTTCACTTCATCATTCACTCCTCTCACATTCCATGTTCCCACCCTAAGAATGTCCTTTGGCCGTTCCTTAGTCGTCAACGTATGGTCCGTCCAGGTCCGAGGCGCTTTATTCGCTTTTTTTAGTTAGTTCTTTTTCTGGGGTGGGGCACTATCCCACCACCAACCCTTTTAGTCGCCTCGTACGATAAGCAGGGATACTGGGGGAGTATTCTTGAAACCCCCCTACCCCCAGGTGGGGGGTATAAATTCCCAAATAAACACAGCAATTTCTCTGAACCAGGACCTTTCTAAAATTAATCAATGAGGACACACATATCTGGTCTCATTTAATGCACAGAAAACTAAATGTATTAATTTCCCTAACACAAAAGAATCCCTCAGACTCTCACATAATTTTAAATGATGTCAGTATTCCCATATCCACTACAATTGATATCCTAGGTGTTACTCTGAACCCCAACTTAAGCTGGACAGCTTATGTTAAATCCCTTGCTAAAAATGCTTCTAAAAAATTGGGACTTCTGTACAGAGTTCGTGAGTTCTTCACTGACGAGCAGATGGCCACAGTATACAAAAGTCATGTACGTTCTCAGACTGAATACTGTTCACCACTGTGGAGTGGATGTGGAGCGGTTGCATTGAGGCAGATGGACAAAATTCAAATTAAAGCCATTAGATTAATCAATAATCCTGCCATTACGTAGGACCTTCCTCCATTATCAGTACGTAGAGATGTTCCTTCTTTAGCATTATTTTATCGATATTTTTACCGTGAGTGCTCTGACGAACTGGCTTCAATTGTGCCTCCTTTTCACATTTTCTCCCGAAATACTCAGGCAGCTGGGAACGCCCATGAACTCACACTCTCTCCCCCGCAATGAAGAACCTCTGCTTATTAAATTTCATTTATCCCCAGAAGTACGAGTACTACTCTCTGGATTTCACTTCCTGGGAGTTGCTTCCCACAAACATTTAATCCACTTCAGTTTAAATCCAGTTGTTATAAATATTTTATGCATGGAGGATGCCTTTAGGCACATGTACTTATTTTTTTCCTTTGGTTTTTCCTTCCTCCATTCATTATCTATTCTAAAAAAAAAGAACATCGTTTCACTGTAAGGGTGCTTGCTCACCTGCAACTGATGGGTCTGCTCGGTCAGACAGACTGGGGTTACTCTACAACAACAACAATAACTACTACTACTACTACTAATA
>NC_137053.1:25413086-25535586 GCF_032717465.1 Coenobita brevimanus | reverse complement strand
AATCCCGAGAGAATGAAAAGCCAAGTGTGCTTAATGATGATGCAGGATTGAGATGGATATTGTAAAAAATTAGTGAGTGTTCCTGTGGAATGTTTTATCGGGTTGATAAATGTAAGATCTGAGTTTATGATGTGCTAAAATGAACGGGGTTGTTTTTGCCCCGGTCAGAGATACGAGCCAAGTCAGACATCAGGTGTGCCATAGCCTCATCCCTAGTTTGCTGAAGTAACTGCTGAGATGGACACTGCGAGAAGCAAGTGGAAAGGTGAAGGGTGGAGTCATCAGCATATGAATGGACAGGTTTAGATGTACTGCTTATAAGGTCACTGATGAATAAAAGTAAGAGAGTTTGTGATTGGACAGCCCTGAGGAACACCACTGTTGATAGCTAGAAGAACGGTGGCCGTCTATAACAACAGCTATAGAACGATCAGAAAGGAAGCTAGAGATGAAGGCACAGATAGAAGGATAGAAACCGTAAAAGGTTAATTTGGAAATTAAAGATTTATGCCAGACTAGATCGAAAGCCTTTCAGATGTCAAGTGCAATGGCTAAGCTTTCGCCAAAGTAGCGAAAAGAAGATAACCAGGAGTCTGAAAGGTAATTGAGAGGATCACCAGTGGAGCGTCCCTGGCGGAACCTATACTGACGGTCAGAAAGAAGGTTGTCATAGGAAAGATGGTTTAAAACTTATTTGTTAGGAATAGACTCAGAAACTTCTGAAATACAGGCAATTGGGTGATAGTTAGAGGGCTGGGAATGGTCACCCTTCTTTGGGACAGGCTGAATGAGAGCAACCTTCCAACAAGCAGGAAAGGTGCAAGTTGACAAAGACGAAAGAGTTTACCTAGGCAGGGTGTAAGCACAGAAACACATCACAGAAGCAAAGAAGGACAACAGGAAGGGCCCAATCAGGCCCATATGCCTTGTTAGTATTAAGGCCAGTGATGGCAGAAAATACATCAAATGAAGAAATTGCTGGTTCATGTAGTATTATGTTTTAAATTCTTCCTCTTTCTTTTCCATCTATTCTGCTTTCTTTTCTCAGGCTCTAAATCCCGCCACTCATTGGCTGCCTTCACCCTCCCTTTCTCCGCCCCCCACTTCCAACCCCCATTCTTTGCTCCAGACATACCCCGACTGCCCTTTCCCCCACAGCTGTGATGGGTCGGAAAATGAGTCGATCAGCTAAGAGTTCACACTCACTGAGAAAGTGAATTGACACCCTGGCCGTACCAGGTGGAACTGGTCGCGTGTGTAAACATTCAGCCAAATATCTATATCTTGTATTCATATTTAATCCCTTCAATCCGATGACGTAATATTTAAAGTTTAATGTTTCAAGGTCCAAATAATTTCAGTGGGCTTATGGTAGACTTTGAGATGGAGGGAGTAGATACATCTTCCACTAACGCCTTTACTGTTAGAGATGCTTCCAAATTTGAATAAAATCGTCTCGTGTTTGGAAGAATAGGTTAGAAAGTACGTCATGAGATGGAAGGGGTTAACTTCACAATTACCTATTTCTCCAAAACTGCTATAATGAATGTTCTTTATTTCTATCTCTGTCTGTCTATCTAAAGGGTATTCATTTAACTCAGTCATCTTGGACGAATGAATGGACGTCCCTGATTGACCAACACAACGGGGTAAAAGTGGGATGGGAGGGTTGGTGGGAGAGTGGTGGGATAGCAGTCAGTGTGACTATGAACCACGGGTCGAACGCCCACCTCACCCGTAGCACCGACTGTATCAACAGTCAGCAGCAATCTTCAGACTGTCGCTGGGCTCCTCGTGACCGGCTTAAGTGAATGGGTTATGTCTATCTATCTGTCAGTATGTCTGTGTATGTCTATCAGTCAATCTATCTATCAATCTACCTATCTGCGTATCTATCTGTCTATCAATATGTCTGTGTATGTCTATCAATCAATCTATCTATCTACGTATCTATCTGTCTATCTATATGTTTCTTTATCGATCTGTCTGTCAAGGTATCTGTCTATCTATATGTCTGTTTATCTGTCTATTAAAGTATCTGTCTATCTATATGTCTCTGTTTATCTATCTGTCTATTAAAGTATCTATCTATATGTCTTTGTCTATCTGTCTATCTGTTTAAGTATCTGCCTAGCTAGCTACATGTAGGTATGTATGTAGATATCTATATCTGTGTCTATCAGTCTATCTGTCTATCTGCTTGCCATTAATACCTTACTTTCTTTTTGTTCTGCCTGTATGTTAGTTTGTATCGTTCAGTACATCTATCGGTTCAATATTATGTAGCATTATATCAAAGTCTAATCAGCCGTATTGTTACTGGTAATTATCTGTTTTACTGCGCAACCCATCAAGTGCCAGGATTGCTTTGCTCTGAATACAGTACCTGTGTTTAGTATTTACCTAAACTCAATTCCTGGCTGCAGAAAAGTTGCTGAAGATACTCGCTAAAGGCTTTGGCTGCTGGGTTTTTCTTCAAATGAAGTCTTTTGTTCCTAGCCTGAGGAAAATCAAATGTGCCAGACTTCCATAATAGTCTTACATGAGCTCGCAGACTTCAGCTTATAATTGGTCATTAATTTTCACCTTTTGGAACGATTAGTATATATTGGTATCCTTAGTGAAGGCATGTTTCTTCCTGTGTAGCTTCTCCATCCGCACATACTGTACATATAAATCCTCTTACAACTTCACACACAGCATATCACATTAACTACCCACACACAGAAAATACACAGACAGACATATATTTACACACATCCTCATATATACAAATTCAGAAAATGGACACACACACACACACACACACACACACACACACACACATGCACACACATACTTTCAAGGGCCTTGACTTATTTCTCTCATATTTCCCTAGCCTTTTGTGGTCCTCTATGCCTATATCACAGATTTCCTCTGATACTTCTTTCAATATGCTCATTGTATATACCATCTCCTTTTTGTCTCTCGAAATTTTGTTTCTTATTTCTTCATCTATACCAGTGATTAGTATCGTTTTGTTGATATATCTGCTGAATCTTTGACCATTTTTTTTTAATAGATTTTTTTTTTTACTTCCTTTCTAATGTTTTCTTCTTCGACTCTTGTTTCTAAGTCTTTCTTTACTTTCACCATATCAGCATACGTAGTTTCCACATCATCTTTGTAACTGTGCATGAGTTCATTCACTTGGGTTATCTACTTTCCAGTCTATCAGACTGCTTGCTTGCCTAATTGTCTCTTTATCATTTCTGAACTCCTCCATAGTACTCTCATGGTTGACATCTGTACTTGCCATTCCAATAATCATCCTTCTAAGTGAACCCACCTCAACTGACAGCTCATCTATTGTTGTGTCTTTTTTTTATTTAATTCCTTTATTAGTTTTTTCATTTTCTTCCATCTGCATGCCCAAGTGCTTCTTAATTTCATCCATTTCACGCTGAAAAGCCTTCTCCAGCTTGTTCACCCTCTCTACTAGTTTGTTATATATTTCCACTTCAACCAGTTCCTGCTAGAAATCATCATCCTGTTTTCTACTTTTATCCCTTTTCTTAACTCCTTCCATATTCACTTTACTAAGAATGGTGCTAATCTTGTGGTACCCGTATTACTGAGAAAAATGTCTCCTTACTACTCGCCTTTGATAAATGAAACAGTTGATGAAGCTTGATCAGCGCATTCCTACACTAACTGGCTGTATTTTGTTATTTGGACGACACTTTTGCTTATACTGGCTCTACTATATTAAAACACCATTTAGTTTAACCTAGTATAGAGCTTGACTCATATAAAGATATTATTTAGGTGTGGCCAGTTGTGGCCAAGGGTGGCCAACACAGAGCGAGGACAGATGTGTTGACTCTAACACTGCCTCTGTGTGTGTGTGTGTGTGTGTGTGGTATAATGCTGTATATTTAGCTTTTGTGTTGCAAATTAAATGTATGTGCCCAGTAATTTGTGTGTTGGTTACTGGTGTTTTCTTGGTTGCATGTATTAACCATTTAATGGCTGACATATGATAAAATGATCAAAATTTCTTCTACTTTGGAATGTCAGCTTATATTAATAGTTTCATTTATTACAAGCAGAATTTACAGGTAAAAAATTTTATTTTGATATATTTTTTCTATGTTCCCAAATTAGGAACATTGACATTTTCATACTCAAAGTTTCATCCTATAAGGAATATAGAGACAATCTTCGTCCTATTAATATTTATTTCTATGTACATGATTGGAAATGAGTTATGCTGACATGATAATATTAAACTCAAATTTATTTAATGAAATTCTGTAAACTAAACATTGAGCACTCATGAATTAACAAATTTGCAATTCATCTCATTCCTATTTGCCAATTCATCACGCATTTTACTTTTGGTGGAAGGATTCACTGCACTTTTTATGTTGTCTCTTTGCACATTTCGTGTGTTCTTCATGCATAGAGTGCTTCTACCTTGAGAACACATGTCACCAGAAAGTGATTGACTCGATCATATCTCACTACTCAGGCTGGGGGTGCCGATGGACCTTCAATTCTCTTCTTCATCTCTTCAACCCTTATCATGCCTTGTGAAAATTCTTTATTGAACAGAAGGTGTGTTGCAGCTACAGATGGATCGATATGCTGGTGGAACCTAAAGGTAGCTACTACTGCCATGTTCAGGATGTTTGAAAAAAAAACAAACAAAAAGCTCCACCACCACCTCTTTAAACGCAGTCTTGGTCTGTAAGATGCCAACATTCTGTGGTTCCTTTTCATATATTGATGTCCCCTATATTAGATTGTGCCTTGACTGACAGTCAGCAGGTGATGAGTGAAGGTATGTAATGTAGAAAGGCATTATATATCTGCAGTCGATGGTGTTCTCTTGGTCGAGGCTTTTTATCCATTAGTGTACAGTAGGTCCAGTTATTTGTCTCTTACGATATAGTATAAGTTAGCGATTTGTCTGTTAGGTGATTAGTTTTAGGGTCTTTAGGTATTTTTGTTTATGAATAATGTAAGGTCAATATATATATATATATATATATATATATATATATATATATATATATATATATATATATATATATATATATATATATATATATATATATATGTGTGTGTGTGTGTGTGTGTGTGTGTGTGTGTGTGTGTGTGTGTGTGTGTGTGTGCATGAAAGTGTGTCTGTATACATACAAGGAAGTGTGTGTGTGTGTGTGTTTTTAAGTGTATATATATATATATATATATATATATATATATATATATATATATATATATATATATATATATGGCCTTAATGACTTGGGGCTTTGGCCCCAATGGTTGATAGGCCAGAAAAAAAAAATACACATATCAGTGCCTCGCATTTCTTACTTCTTCATCTTGTTGAGATACGGCTGAGAGACTAGCTTGTTGCTTTTTTTTTTTACTCGCCCTTCTGCTGTCTGAAGTAAATTCACACCACAATAATTACTAGCATCAGTAACAGCAGAATTGTCATTCCACTTAACACAAACTCCACATGACTTTTAGTCAAAATAGTCTTGCTCATGCTTGTCAACTTCATTCTTCTATGGGGAAAAAAAAATGGGAGAAATGGAGTTCCCCCGAGCTAAGCCCTGTATTGGACTATATAGCCCCGATAGGGTTACAGGAGGGAGCTACCTCTCCCGGAACGGCAGCCCCGGCGAGGCTTGAACTTGCAATCCCCGATCACAAGTCCAGCGCGCTACCACTGTCCTACCGCGCCCCCCTGAGTTCTTCTATGGGAGAGGACAGCGTCCTGTTCTGTTTTAACGAATGGTTCCATAGGCTCGAACATGCTTTTGATCCAATTCTGTCAGTAGTTTGTGACATGTGAAAACATTATCAAAGAAGACAACATGTTGGTTACATCTCTCATATGGCTGCAGCATTCCACAGACAACACGGGAACTCAGCGGTGACTTACTGTCACCCTCTTTACCACAGCAGATGGAGAAATTGTATGGATAGCCATTTGCACTACACAACATCCACATTTTGTATCCAAATCTAACTGGCTTGTTCTTTATGAACTGTTTTGCTCTGTGATGGCCATGATATGGAATTATAGCTTCATCAGTACTCAGTAACTCGTGGAATATGCCAGACTGCTGACATTTTTTTTTTTTTTTACATTTCAAGCAAAGGCAAAATTTTGGCCATCTTTGAGGCAGCCAAGTTACTATTATCAGCAAGGTCCAGACACCTCTTGATGTTTTGGAATCTGTCCCTGCTCATTGTTTTGCTAAACACTTGAGGTTCAATGTATTTACATGTGGACCAGCAATCATTTTCAGACAGCAGATTGTGGTGTCCACTTAAAATCAACAGTCCCAAGAATCTGCGCATCTCTTTCTCGGTAACATGAAACTATGAATTCATATTTACACATGGGTAAATTTTATAGGGCAACATGCCAACATTCCCATTTTGGGAACACTAAAAATATGTTACTCTGTCAATTCAAAGTTAAGCTCTGTTAGTCTTTTCATGATTAAAAGTGGGATAAACTTTCTAAGCAAATACTCAGTTTATATTTGCTGAACAGAAACTAAAGATAATAGCATCAAAAAATTCAAGAACAAGAAAAAAGTGATAAAAACTGTCAAAAATAGAAGGGCAAAAGGAGGTATTAGAGCTGGAATATATATATATATATATATATATATATATATATATATATATATATATATATATATATATATATATATATATATAGTTTTCTCTTGGAAGGAGCAATAGTTGCTGGCTCGCGGCCTTTGGTTCCTTCTTCTTCGCATAAAAAAAAATAAAATCATGCAGACTGCCGATTGGTCTAATGGCACACGCGCGCACACACACACACACACACACACACACACACAGGAAATATGTACTGTCGCGAACTAAGAAGATCATATTTGACATCGCTCTATTAAAGATCTGGTGAGTCATTTGATACATCTGAATCTCTTACGATAGATTTGATATGGGCCTTGATTTTCTTACGATAAATTTAATGTGGCGTTTGACTCCCTTATTATAAATACGTTGTGTCTATCGATTCACTTATAAAAGATATATTCATGTATTTAGTTAAGCTTTAATAGACCTGATAAAGCCTGAGATGACTGTCATATAGGTTTGACATGCCTCCTGATTATCTTATGAAGTACACTGATGCATTTTCTGATTCTTGTTGTCCAGTGGTTGTGGTTTGCGTTGGTTAACATCTAGATCTACCAGTAATGGACCCACACATGGAAAGAGCCCATGAATTTGTATGCAGTCAAGAACTAAGAGAGTCATACATGGCTTCGTCGGAGTCTGTAACCAAATTCAATTGTTCCTGATTTTTTAATGATCGTGTTGTTTTAGACTTTTTAAGACGCATTTGCTGTCGGTTCATATTTCTAGTTCTGTTTGTTTTACTCCTATTGGTATATAAGCAAATAACTACAATAATAATGAGAGAGAGAGAGAAAAAAAATGGAGAAATGAATTCCCCGAGCTAGGCAACTAAGGCCATATAGCCCCGCTGGGGTTACAGGAGGGAGCTACCCCTCCCGGCAACGGTAGCCCGGGCGAGGCTCGAACTTGCGACCTCCCGATCACAAGCTCAGCGCGCTACCACTGTGCTACCGCGCCCCCCAGAGAGAGAGAGAGAGAGAGAGAGAGAGAGAGAGAGAGAGAGAGAGGCAAGATTTATCATGCTATACGGTGGAACTGATGAAGTTTGTGCAATTTCTGTAGCTTTGCTAAGACCGAGTTTGTATAAAGATTTCGAGCAGGTTACTCTCTGATTCGAAGACACTGACTTGATTCTTTGCTAAGCATGGATATCCCCCAGCAGACGAAATTGGTCTGGTGGTGGGAGGAATATAAAACCAAAGTGACATTACGTCCCTCAATCAATTGTAATGGGCGATTTTTTTAAGACTGAAATTTAATTTCATGAAATTAAGAATTTTTTTTTGTGTGTGTGTCAGGATGTTCGACTGTATTTAGAGAGATTTTCATCACTAAGGAATGGGTGGAAATCATCCCCCATAACTCGAGATTCCATGCCCTCTTATACATAAGAGTAGTAAGGTGGACCTCTAGTGATGTATGCTGATTGTAAAATGGTTTGTTTCAGGTGGGACATGTTTGGGAATCAGGGTTGTGGAGTCGGAGTCGGAGTCGTGGAGTCGTCTGTTTCTGGTTGGAGTCGGAGTCGGAGTTGGTAAATTTCCCATGACTCCGACTCCGACCTTTTTGGTTCTGAAATAGTATCAGTTATATCTTTTCCATACTTTATTCAGTTTATTTTACAACCATGTATAACGGCTTATTTGTTACCATGCAAGCAATGTAAGTAGAGACTTTAAAATAAAGATTTGAGAATTGCATCTATCAAAATTCATGAATGTTATTCATTTACCTGCATCACAGCCATTTGGAGTGTTATTAGTACAGTATAGACTTGAGTCGGAGTCGGAGTCGTACTTATACAATTTCTGGAGTCGAAGGTGGAGTCGTACTTGTAACATTTCTGGAGTGGGAGTCGGAGTCGGGAAATATTATCACCGACTCCACAACCCTCTTGGGATTATAGGAATATGATTCCTTCACAGATAATGTCAGCTATTGTCAGCTTTCTTGTGAGTAATGAAGGTTTTTGTGAGTGGCTTTTCTCGTGCCATAATAACTGGTGCAAATTAGCTTACAAAGAGACTCGAGAAATGATAATGGCCTCACATGCCTCGGACATTCATATGATCCTGTCGTGTGAGCGCCAAAAGGATTCATAATTCTTTCTGCGTCATGACGTTTATGGGATCAACACACGACAACGCAGGCTGTCGTGAGTGTCGTCGAGTATTTCCGAACCGGCAAAACTACAGACGACAGCGTAAATTTCTACTGTATAATAGGCGAGGCTGTATGAAAGCAGGAATATCCACCACGGACTTAAACAGAAAAACTCTTCTCCTGTTAAGCGATATATTTTTCTTACTAGTTATGCATTTTCGTTATAATCTGCCGCCTGTGTCGGTGAAAATGCTGACCAATTTGCCACGTCAACGATCATGTAAGAAACACAGAATAAGGCATAAGCAAAGAAAAATTTCCAAGTCAACTACTTACGAATTTCGGTAGTGCTGGGCTGGTTGTAGTTTAGGCAACAGCGAAGCTACGTAAAGTGACCAATTAACGGTTGAAACATTGTGATTACACGCCAAGAGAGCAGCAAGACAGTGTTCAGTTTGCGTGTGGGTGACCAGTAAGACGGTGGACTGAGGCGGGAGCAACATATCCCAGAATGGAGAGTCCCCGGCTCCTCTGTCCTCGGTATACTGTAGATACTTAACGTGCGAGGATAGGAAGACAGCTAAGCAGACCACATCGTCTAAGGCATTGAAAAAAAAAAAAAAAAACATGTAAGATGGGTAAATCTGATGCATAGGAAAATGCTCAGCTTCAAGGTTTATCTACATGTAATATTTCGCTGGGTGATATTGATATGTGGTCCAGAGGTAACTTACCATAAGACAAAAAAATTGCTGAGTTGTTCTGCCTACCTATCATCCAATTTGGGATTGTCCCATTTTGGTTGCAGGGGTCTGGGGCTAGTGTACAGAGTCATGTTTAGACAAATAACCAGTCACTCCCACTGGAGTGGTATTATGTGAACAATTAATCGCAACCCTCCCTTGGATGTAACCTGTCATGCGACACATTCGATCCGGGTACCTCAACCCACGAGACCAGTGCTTCTTGAACTGGTGAATGGGTCATACAAGGGTCAATGAAATTATTTTGAGATGAATGAAACTAGAGAGGTGAATGAAGGGCAAATGAAGCCTGAAGGGTAAATTACTTAGATATTTAGATTTTTTTTCTACATTTAAAAATAACTGGCATTGAGATTAAAATGGTTAGTAAGCTCCGGTTGCTTTATAATGGCAGTAAATTTGGAAATTTTATGTTTTCTTCCTCTGCCCATGGTTTTCCATTTTCCAAATTAAAGGGTAGTTCCCAAATTTAATATAATGAAACTTTGGGGGGAAACCAAACGAGCTAGTGGGATCACAATTTCATAAACGGTTACATTGGATGATCACAGTAAGCAAATCTTAAACTGTAATCTTACATTAGGGTACCATTTTAGCTAGGTTTCTGCTTGAAATAAAATGTTATATATGCAGTTTCCGGGAACTGAAGTCCTTGGAATGTTGTTTATGCAAACTAAAAAAAAAATAGCTAAATTATTCATTGGCAACAGAAAATATTGATTACTTATTTTTTTAGGATATTCAAAAAAAAAATCTATCTGTCTATCTATCCATCTATCTATTGCCAGACGCTTTAATCCCGTAAGGGGTGTCCACAAACAAATCGCCTCCATGTCGCCCTGTCCAACGTAATTTCACTGCCCTGCTCCCTGCTCACATCCCCCTCTCTCATATACCTTTCCACTCCATCCCTCCATCTCATCCTTGGCCTCCCTCTCCCTCCTCCCCTTCCACCTCACTCACATACACTCTCCTCGTCAGTCTCTCACTCTCCATCCTCTCCACATGGCCAAACCACCTAGGTGTGTTTCTCCTAACGCTTCCTATCACATCTACATCAACACCACAACGCTCCTTCACTTCCTCATTTGTCAGTCTCTCTGTGACTCCACATGCTCCTATCAAATAACTCATTTCCACTGCTCTCACTCTTGACTTCTGTCCCTCTAACAAGGTCCAAGCTTTACTTCCATACGCCAGAGTTGGTATCCCAATACTGTCATGTAGTAACTTTTCCACTTCCATGCTCACTTCCCTATTTCTTATCACTGCTTTCAAGGAACCAGCAACCTTTCTTCCTTGTCGAACCCTTTCAAGCACTTCACCTTCTAAACTTCCAACCTTACTCATCACACTCCTCAAGTACTTAATCGGACTCACATTTTCCATTTCCTTCTCATCCAACCTCACTGTACATTCGCTGACTTCACTTCTCTCGAAGATCATAACTTTCTTCTTCCCTACATTCACCTTAAGGTTCCGTTTCTTACACTCATTCACTCATCCACTCATTCACCAAGCCCTGCGGCTCCCCTTCGTCTTCACTTAACAACAAAGTATCACCTGCAAATAAACAGTACTGGGAGTTTCCAAATACTGCCCTCTCTCACTAGAGCGGCTCCAACATCCACTGCCCTACCTTGTATCTCTTTCATAACCCCATCCATACATAGACTGAACACCCACTGAGACATGACACATCCTAGTTTCAGTCCAACCTTCAAATAGAAGAATTCACTCGGTTCACTATCAACACGCACTGCAGCCTTAGCACCCTCATACATACTCTTCACGGCATTCAACAACTTCCCATCTACTCCTTATGTTCTTAATACTTTCCACAATCCTTGTCTATCCACCCTGTCATATGCTTTCTCCAAATTCATGAAGGCTGCATACAACTTCTTTCCCTTCTCGAGAAACTTTTCCACTAAAGATCTAAGAATGAATATCTGATCTACACAACCTCTTCCCTTCCTAATGCCTCCCTGTTCTTCTCCAGCTAATTCCTCTGTTATTTCCCTAACTCTGTCAATAAGTATTAAAAAAAACATGAATGCAATAAATAATCAATGAAATAGTCAGTTAATGTTTTTTTTTTCTTATGGGAAGAAATACATTATACAGCATACAAATATACACACAAGAGAGAGTTAGACGAAAATGACCAAAAAATAAGTAAGTTTAGCCACGGATTAATAAACATTTGTGATAAAAACTCGAGGGTGAATGATGCTGAAGTAGTTTAAGACCACCATGTGTTCATTTAGGTACATGATTACCATCCAGTATGATGAATGGTTCATGGAATACAAGACTCACTGTTATTTCTGTTGTGGCCTAAGACTCACCTGAACGCGAAACATATGGATTGTAGGCCGTGTTTTTTGTTTCTTTTTCTGCAACCCACCATCCTTCTTTCAGTGGACAGAGATGGAGTTCGAAGCGTTCTTGTAATCGAACAGCCTCTCCGACCGGCTGTATCGATGTCTTCACGTAAAGATGTCCCTCTTCAGCACCACAAAAGTCACTAATGGTAATAAATTTGACAAAATGATGACACTAATAATAATAATAATAATAATAATAATCTTATAAAGTCAAGCTGTGTATGTGTGAGTCTGTCTGTGTGATTGTTCGTTTCATTCCCGAGAACGGCAACAGATATCGAACCTTTTTTTTTTTTTTTTTTTTTTTGCATTAGGTCGGGGTAATTCCTGGTAGTGTCAGAAAGGCGACAAATTGCCGGAGAACGCGACATGTGTAAATGTGTTTGTTCATTTGTTTCATGAGAATGGTAACGGTATTTCTGCATTAGGTCGGGGAAATTGAAGGGAGTGCCAGAAAAATATCAAACAAATAATTTGGCAATCGCGCGCGACGAGGTGGCAGAAATTTTTCGGAAATCGCGACATGCAAAAATATGCGAAAATCATTTTTTCGACTTTTTTGTCAGAAATGGTCATTGTGGGGAACGGTATGGAAACAAAGATAATCGTATCTGCAATCATTTCTGTGATGGAAAGGCTGTCGGTTGGGCCCGCAAATTTGTGTGGGCAAGCACTAGTTAAAAAAATAATGACCAAGTATATGATCAGGTCATAAATTCTCTCAGCATGCAGAATTTAATGAAAAAAAAAAAAAAAAACTTATCCTTGCAGTCTATTGCTTCGTTCAAGTTTAATATAAAGGGGTATTATGTAATTGCCCTGTGTGGAATATTTTACCCTCAGCTTATTTATCTACCTTACTTTACCTCCCACCACTGCCGGGGAGGATCTCAGGCTCAACAAACAAAATAACAGCAGTGCAGAACACTATAAGTTCTCTCGTGGTCGCGTACTGTAGAAGTATTTATTCCAGCTAACGACAAATGATATCATCCAGCTGAAATTGAGTCATGGTGTAAATACGGTCACCAATAATCCTTTCATGGTAAGGAAAATCTTTACTGCTCTTTCCCAGCTTCCATTAATATGTTTTATTCTACTAAGAATGAGTCACAATCAGCCCACACTTTGTAGGGACATCTCTATGAATTTTTTCCGGCTTACATAAAAGATTTCTTTCAGCTAAGAGTGCATAATAGTATCCAGAATGTTAAACATTGTTACTAACACATTTAGGCAGAAACTTAGATTTCCTTCATCAAAGGAAAATATGTTCATTGGCGTGAAAATCAACACAGAAATCAAATCCATGATCCTTCAGTACACAATAACCACCCAGTAGGGGTGAGAGCCGTCTTATGACAAATCAGACGGCTCTCATCCCCTACTCTCCATTCATGTTTACGAGTTAGATACTATACCTCATACCAATTAATCTGGCCAGGCATGTATGGCAACACTATTCCCATCGAGATTCTGATTGGCTGGAGGTGTTTGTTCGATTCCGTTGTTGCTTACACCTATACTCTCTTTATTGTCAGATGTGATAACTTGAGTTTGTCGACAATACAATCGTCAAAAGCAATAAGAAATCCGTTATATACTTAACAACAATGAAATTTGCGTAGGAAGATAGAAATGAGTCAACAAAGTATTATAATAGTCCAAGTCAAGGTCAGCATTCGAACAATTCTTTTAAATCTCCGACACTCGATAATGTAACAGAAAATTAAGGAAACCTGCTTAATCTAAGCGTTGGTGTAACACACATTTAAATTTTAAGATCAGTCTTTACTGTGATAATAGAGAGATGTAATGAAATAGTTTTCCTTTAGCCTACTTTGATTTTCGTAATTTTTTCAAACTCCCCTCCCCGCACAACTCGTCTTTTCATTAGAATTTTTAATTATTCAGAGTTGTGGCACGATTTAAGGGTGCGGACTGATCTTAAAATTTAAAAGTGTGTTACACCAGCGCTTAGATTAAGCAGGCTTCCTTAATTTTCTGTTACATTATCGAGTGTCGGAGATTTAAAGGAATTGTTCGAATGCTGACCTTGACTTGGACTGTTATAATACTTCGTTGACTCATATTTCTGTCTTCCTACGCAAATTTCACTGTTGTAAAGTATATAACGGATTTCTTATTGCTTTTGAGATTGTATTGTCGACAAACTCAGTATCACATCTGATAGCAAAGAGAGTATCGGTTTAAGCAACAACGAAATCGAACAAACACCTCCAGCCAATCAGAATCTCGGCAGGAACAGTGTTGCCATACATGCCTGGCCAGATTAATTGGTATGAGGTATAGACTCAACCTTTGGCAATATAGATATTCTATTTGTTGACAATATTGCCCAAATAGTAAAATACGAGAATAATGGCATAAAGAATACAAGTAACCGACGAGATCAAAAGACTCATTACTTACGAAATCAAATGGATAATTAGAACAAACACAAATAGATTTACAGTAGTACCCATGGTAAATCTATAGCAGATGATATAATTAATAATGGAAACCAAATGGAAGAAAAACAATAGGAAAAATTCTGTGCCAAGCAATTAATTATAGATGAATAATGCCCTATAAAAACGAAGGCGTGGGAAGAGTAAGCATTCAGTGAATTAACTTAAAACTTTAAAGTACTTGTCGAATAATAAAAAAAAACTTTCCCTTTTAAGACCATGGTACTAACAATAATAAAGTCTCTTCGTATCCCATTACATTTCACCGGCAAAATATAAATGCTGAAGCTTCAAAAGATCCAGAATAGATGCTTAAGATATGTTTATATGAATGTCACTGTCATACAAGAAATACAGAAGACCTGCACACAATGTCAATTAGTACTTTTTAAAACGTTAAATTGCCTGGAAGAGCAAACAAAACAGGTACCAAAGCTGACACCAAAGATGAATGACTTCACCGATGTTTAAGAGAGAATTACCCAAGTAATGATCATTCATGGTTTCCAAACTTATGACGAAAAATAAATTAAAAACACCAAGATTCACTGTACACTAACACTAGACTCAGCTTCTTGGGTGATTATTTGTAGTTTCTCTTTCATTTTTATTTTTTATATCAGGGACCGGTGGACAGGTCCAATAATTTTTAATATCATAAAATATTCACATCATTCGTTACTCACATCTGCTTATGGGTCACAAGTTCATTCTCACTCTCCAATCGTTTCTGTGAACATCGTCATAAACTAACCACTGAACTGAGCTCTTCGATAACGATTTCATTTATTTATCAATGACCAGGAATAAATCCCTCGTTTTTATTACCATTCCATAACCGTATGCCACCCGTCATTAACATCTGTTCATGATTCATAACTCATCTTCTATCACCAGTCATTCGCACACATTATCGTAACTCATACAGTTGCGACCACAATATCCTCGTGGTTCACCATAATGTAGTATGATTACCCCCACCACCCGATAATCGCTGTAGTATGTGCATCCACCAGCCGAGAGCCACACTATGTATCATGCATTCACAGCCACAGGTTTGTCATTCCTCATCATTCTGCACTTCAGCACATTAACATCACGCGGTTTAACAGCAAAGTATTTCAATATATTATTTTTAATATTATAAGTGAATTAACATATAAGTTTGCATTAAATAGCTAAAATACAACACGGGCAAATGAGCGAATGTGAGGAAGTGTAACCGCAATTAACAACATTCCGTATGTGTAAATATGTGCATTAGGAAAAATTATGTAGCTGTGTGTGTGTGTGTGTGTGTGTGTGTGTTCTTACCTAACCGTATCTTTACAGGAATGAGTCAAGCTCGTACTGTCCCGTATTTTGAACCATTTTTATCATACATATCTTTAAATTTATGAATTGTTTTGGTACACGCTATTTCATTCGATAGTGCATTCCACTGATCAACTGCTGTATTTGGGAAACTGAATTTCTTTACATCATTATCACATCAGTTTTTGTACAATTTTCTGCAGTGTCTTCATAATGTTGTTATATACTCATTTACGTCTATTTTCTAATTTTCTGTGATGCATTTATATAACATAATCATGTCTCCTCCTTTCCTTCTCTCCTCTACTGTTGGTAGGCTTAATTTTTGGACTCTCTCTTCATTGTTTAGGTCCCTTAAACTTGGTGCCCATCTTGTAGCGGCCGTTTGTACCTTTTCAGTCTTATCTTTTTTTTTTTTTTTTTTTTTTTTTTAATGCGGATTTCAGACTACTAATGCATAATAAAGAATTGGTCGGATGAATTATGTTATTATCTTTCTCAGCATGTCTTCATTTGTACATGTGAATGCTACCCTCATATTAACAAGCATTGTGTACATGTTCCTTACTTTTTCATTTATGTGGTCAGCCGGTGATACTGCGTTTTTGGTAAGAACTCCAAAATCCTTTTCCCTTTCTGAAGTGTGTAGGGTTCAACTTCCTAACTTATAGTCCCAGTTTGGTCTTTTTTCACATTTGCCATATTCTATGACATTTGTCCACATTGAATTCCATATGCCACCTATTGCTCCATTCACGAAGCTTACTGAATTCCTCTTGTAGCTCTATGCAAGAGTCTGTGGGTGTGATTTCCCTTTGTTTTCTTGCATCATCAGCAAACATATCTAGGTAGCTTCCATTTCCAGTGTTGCTGTCTATGTCATTTATATATACTAAAAACATACAGTAATTGGTGCCAGCACTGAGCCACGTGGAACTCCCCTTGTCACTTCTCTCCATTATGTGTAGTTTCCCCTTAGCACTGTTTACATTTCCCTTTTACTGAGAAAATCTTGCATCCAATCGCACAGATTACCTAGGATTCCTCCTTCGTTAACAGTACAGTTTCCATAAAAGTCTTTTGTGTGGTACTCTGCCAAATGCCTTCTTGAAATCCAATTATATGCTGTCTACATTGCCATCTCTTTTCTGTATTATTTCTGCAACTTATCATAGTATCTTAATAAGTTAGTAACACATGATTTTCGCTTTCTAAAACCAAATTGTCTTTCTGTCATCATCTTGTGCTTTTCCAGGTGATTTACCCAAATTCTTCGTATCAGTTTTTGTAACATCTTGCTTACAAATCTGGTCAGTGATACTGGTCGGTAGTTAAGTGGATTTTGTCTATTTCTTTTCTTGAAAAGAGGCACAATGTTTGCCTTCTTCCAGATATCAGGTAGTTTTCCTTGTCGTAATGATTCTCTGAATATTAAATGTAATGGACTACTCAGCTCCTTTGCACAATCCTGCAATACCCAACACGAAATCTCGTCAGAGTCATTGGCTTTTCCTCTAATTTCCTCATCTCTTCCTGGACCTCATGTTTCGTTAGACGTATATTTGTTAACATGTGTGGGCATGCTTAGTCATTTTCATCTCTCGCAAATCTACAGTACTTTCTTGAGTAAAAACTGACTGGAAATTATACTTCACAAATATCTTCTTCACTGATACAGATTTTCCCCTCATCCATGATGGATTGTACAGTATTTTATCTTTATCTTTTGCTTTGCGTCGTATGTAGCTGTAAAACAACTTCGGCTGATCAGTACTTTATTTATAATGTCTTCCTCAAACCGCCTTTGAACTTCTTTCCTTATCCTTGTAAAATCATTTCTTGCCTGTTTGTAGTTGTTATATGCTCTCTCACTTTTACGTCGCCTGTATCTGACCCACAGCAAAACTCCTTTCTCTTTTGCATTTTTACAGTCAGTGTTAAACTAGTTCTTTATCCTTATTTCCGTGTCTTTGTGCAATGGGACATAATTATGGACCCCTGTTTCATAAAATTCACAGATTTTTTTTTTTTTTATACATAACGTTTATATCTTGTCCTCTTAGCTCCTTTTCCCAACCTATATCCTTAAAGTACTTCTTTAGGTTATGATAGTTGCCCTTTTTGTAGTTTAGCCTCTTTTTGTAATTTCCATTACCTCTAACTATATCATATGCCATCCTGATATTGTAATCTAGTACTGCATGGTCGCTTTTGCTGAATGGAGGATGAAAGATTATACTGTCGATTTCATTTCCTTGCCTAGTATATATGAGATCTAATAATGAGGGATCTTCTGGTCCTCTTTTTCTGGTGTTCTCCTTTACAAGTTGTGTTGGAAAAAATTCCTGTATGAGATCCAAGAGCTTTTGATCCCAACAACTTTCATGTTTTTTTTTTTTTTTACATCTAGAGTATTGCAGTTTATATTTGTCTTAAAATCTCTCGGTTGTATAATTCTTTCAGATTTTTCTTCCATTCTGTGTTGTAGGGTGCTTAAACTATGAAATGTCTTTTCTGCCAGGTCTTCATACTCACTTCTATCCCATTTGTTTGTCTTGGGTGGCATATATAGATCTGCCACAATTATTATTCCTTCTGATGTACTAATCTTTACTGCAACTAGTTTTGCTTGTAAGGGTATGTCTATTTCTAACACTTTCACTTGGATTCTCTTCTTTGTTAGTATAATAACTTCTCCTCCTTTTTTTAAATTTTTGTCCCTTTGCCAAATATTGTGCTCTTTCACCTTTAAAGAGTCGTTTGATACCCTTGGGGTTAATTTTGTTTCTGTTAGACATATAATATGAGGTTTACTTTCTGTGATATAGTCATTTATCTCTAATAATTTGGATACCATTCCATCTACATCTGAGTACATCAACTTAGCCATATTGTTCGCATACTTGACATTGGTTGAGTCTACGTTGGTGCCTATATGTAGTCCCTTTTGTTTATGTGCAATTTTTATAAATGTAATCCTACTACTTTGAAAAAAATAATTACTTCTCTCTTCATCTGATCTTGCATCGTTCTTTCTTTTTGCTTCTTCCCTCTTTTCCTTTAGTAATCCCCATTCCTCTTCAGTAAGACAGTTTTTTATCCACTCTTCTTTGTACCCCTCTGATTCCTTACGTTTGTTAGCATTTTTTAATACCTCTTCTACAATGTTCACTCTTTGGAAGGTAACTTTCAGGGTCCTTGACTTGTTTCTCTCATTTTTCCCTAATCTCTTAAATTCCTCCACATCTTTCTCACAGATTTCCTCTGATACATCTTTCATTATGTTCATTATATTTCATGAGAGAGAGAGAGAGAGAGAGAGAGAGAGAGAGAGAGAGAGAGAGAGACAGACAGACAGAGGGGGGGAGGGGGTGCAAATCAGCACTGTGCATCAAAGCTGATGGCTCCTCAAGTTCTTTTGGTTAGGAGTCGGGTCGTGTACGGAACCCAAGGCAGGCATCGACCTCCCCTACAAGCCTAGGGGATTGGTAGGTTGTGAGCATTACGTATCTTCCTTATTTCTTTTTCCTGTCATTTGAAAGAGTTGACTTGAAAGTATTCACTTCGAAGAATAAAACTAAAACATAGTAACTAAGGAGAAAGAATGAACAAGCAAAAGTTGTAGTAAACACCGTCCCTCAGAGATATGCCGCAACAGAGGTATTTGCTGCCGATGATAAATATGTGGCACTCACTGCAGCAGATGTAGGCTTTACACTGATAAAATAACTAAGATAAATTTGCGAGACAGTCTGAAAGGTGATGGATATAAGCCTCGCATGTGCCGAGAGATTAAGGCAAGATGAGTATATATACCACCGGAACGAAGGAGAAACAGAGAAAGAATTAAACTACAAAAATAACTAGATACAGGTCGATGCTGAGAACACCTACGAGTTTTGAAACTCAGAATCAACAAAAACAACAAAAAAATACATCAAAAGCCATTGAAGATGGATTTTATTAAATAAATAAATTATTTAAGAATTCATTTTCATCAGATAAGACAAGAAGAGTATAAGCATAGTCACATGCATGAGCTGCTGTGCAGTGAAAGACCACATGACCAAAAGATTTCCAAAGGATAAGGGTTATAAAGTATGTTCGGAGTGCAGGGAGGAGGAACACACTTGGAAAGACCGCAATAAGGATATCAAAAAGTGCATACATTGTGGGAGTTCTTACAGGACCTTAGCCATGAAACGTCCATCAGGAAAGTAATCAGTAGCAGCAAAATATAAAACAAAGTTACCAACAATAACCACTACACAAAGGCAGATGACATATAGCAAGGTATAACAAAATCAGTACCAATAAATCAACATTAAAAAATATACTGTAACATTGATAATGACATATATGTTGCATGCACATATGGCGAACATACACAAATCAGGGATATAAAGCATGTAATCCAATAAATGTTTAATGGAACACAACATGTCCTTCCTTACCTCTATTGGTCTTCTTTCTGACATCTAATTCTATTCCTTACCTCAGTAGTCCCATGTGTGATATGATATACTTCTTCCATTGACCCATTTCCTACATGAAGCCGTGTCTGTGTTCCTGACCCACCCAATGTACACAACTTGTAGCCGATGATCCGGCTTTGTGCTGGATTTTGGCACTAGGTTCCTATTGTTCTTCTTCTTAATGGAACACAAACTACCAAAATTCATCGTCCCCGATCAACCCTCATCTAGAATAAGGTTGAAAAACATGACCGAAGATGACTGCTGCAGAAAAGACCAGCTGAACAAGTTAGTGAGGAAACCGAAGAAGACCAGGAACTTAATACAGGATTGCTAGAGGGCCGAAAACAAAATTATAATTCATTTTTTTTTTTATACCGACAAGAAGGAACCAAAGGCTTCGGCCCACAGTGTTGTTCCATTGAAAAAAAAAAATAATAATAAGACTGAAGGTCTTAGGCAGAGGGAAATACAGATTGAGGAAGATAGTTCCAATGCTGACCTGTTGCCTATACTAATAACTAAGAGCATCCATTAGGTCTTGTCTTAGAAAAATGTACAGAAAATGGGTGAGGGTGGGCTGCCACGCGAGCGCTATGTGCCTGCCGTAATGGAGGTGGGATGCAAGCAGACAGTTCAGAGAAGCAGTGACTGCTGAAGTTGCGACAGTAGAGAAATAAAGATGCCACAGTGAGAGATAGAGAGAGAGAGAGAGAGAGAGAGAGAGAGAGAGAGAGAGAGAGACGATAAAGCAAAAAGCCTTTAGAGCAAGTGAGTAAGAGTAAGGGAGCTGATAAAACAAAAAGCCTTTAGCTCCACCCTGTTTAGAAGACCTGTGTGTGGAGAGCTCCCCGCCATCCCCACACTTGTGCAACTTTTACTCCATACTGGAGCGAATAAAGCCCTGTCCACACGAGCGGGCAATGCCCGCGGGCACAAGCGAGCAGTTTGCCTGTTGACGGGCTCACCGCTTGTGGCCGCGGGCAAATGCGTAAATTGCCACGCATTTGCCCGCGGGCACAAGCGGTGAGCCCGTCAACAGGCAAACTGCTCGCTTGTGCCCGCGGGCATTGCCCGCTCGTGTGGACAGGGCTTTAGACTCCTGTACAAAGTCAGCAGCTGTGCCAGGATAAAAATGTAACGGAGCTAACTTAACACACTTAATCTGCTGAAGGCAGGCTTTCGATGACGGTTAATATCTTTCCATAATCAGCCTCGAGAGAAGGAAACCCCACATACATTGAGAAATGATGAAGGATGGAGTTGTATGTTATTTAATATTATAAGATACACCATCAGATGATTTGGTGGCCCCCCCAAATTATGAAAGACCTGAGGTTTTGATGCAATAAAGACAACAATTTCCTTTACTCCAGTCAGAGATTCAGGTCAAGTCAGATATTAGGTGTGCCATAACATCATTCCATGATTGCTGAAGTAACTGCTGTGACGGGCGCTGCGAGAAGCACGTGAAGAGATGAAGGATGGAGTAATCGGTTTATGAATAAATTTCATTTCTGTAGATGTTCAGCTCAGAAGACAATTGATGAAAAGAAGGAAGAGAGTTGATGACAACAGAACCCTGGGGAACACATTGTTGAGAGCTCTAAAGAATAGTGGTCGTCTTCAACAAAAGATGTAGAGTGATCAGAAAAGAAGCAAGAGATGAAGGCGCAGATAGAAGAAAAGTATCTGTAAAAAGGCAGTTTGGAATTTTGAGATTTATGCAAGACTCAGTGGGGAGCATTAGAGATTATCTAATGTATTATCAAAGCTTTTCCCACAGTCCCAAAAGAAGTCTGAAAGGAAGATGAGAAGGTCATCAGTGGAGCATCCCTTGCAGAACTCATACTAGCGACCATAAAGAAGACTACAATAGGAAAGATGTTACAGATTTTTTTTTTTTAATACAATCTACTACCTCTACTATACTGTTTTTTTTAAATACTTTTTTTATGGTCTTCCTTTTCTTTAGAATATGCGCCATTACAACTGGACGCAAGTAATTTATTTTTAATTTTCTTGAACCTGTGCTACTCTCTCTCTCTCTCTCATTCTCTCTCTCTCTCTCTCTCTCTCTCTCTCTCTCTCTCTCTCTCTCTCCGTGTATGTATGCATGTATGTATTTAAAAAGCAAACGTATACACACACATACACACACACACACACATCTAATGTCTGACAATCTTCGAAGTGCCCCGCACGAATAAGCAGCTCCTATTAGTGACCTGCCTTGGTGTAGCCAACCTATTGGATAAGAAACTTTTAGGGGTTCAGTTGGGATTTGCCGATTAAGAATGTCTGTTTCAACCTCTCTGAAGAAGTCGTAGATGGAGAGTGTACTGTCATCTCCTGTCAGTTTGGGTCGGTTAGCATCGTGTTCTGGTGTCAACATCTTTTTCCATATGAAGTTGTAGTATCACACATTTTACATAATAATTTTTAAAGCTGTTTAGTCATAATTAACAGTGTGTAATGAAGTGTGAATGACGAACAACCAAATATCATTTCGCTGTTAGCTGTGGTCTAGGAAGAAGGTGGATGGCAGACCACAAGGGCCACCCTGTTTCAATTATAAAATGAAGGTTAGGAGAAGTGATAAGATATCTGAATTGTGCGTAAGTGTAAAGTCCTGGGGAACCATTTATTATGTTGGTATATGTGAATGTACGTAATACCATTCTATAGAGGTGTATAATGTGCTAGTAGAGTTGTCATTTATATCTACTTTTTGCATAAGCCCAGAGTATATGTAATGCTCGGCACCTCACTTTTTAGCTGACCTCAGCACCGCGCCCTTGTCCGGCTCGGTGAGTGTATAGCGTCAGAACCCGCTTTACAGTTTTAAAGTGAGGGTGTATCGCTCTTACATATCTCTCGGGTCGCAGTTATATCATTCTGTACCCAATAAAGAGAGATTTAATCTGCTCATTTCTGTCACCTTACGCTACCACTTAATAACAGACCAGCTTCCACCTTCTCGTGGCAGAGGACCTTTGGTGGGAAGTGTCGGGCAGTGACGGCGAGTAGCTGACGTGTACTACAGACAGTGTCGTCGATCCAACATGGTGGTCTAGTTATACTATACAGCAGAACACATTTATTGGTGCTAGCCGTGTACCGATACAATCGTTCAAATATATGGACTGGGGAGGTGGGGGGTCCTGATTTTTGGCATCGTAGGAAGTGGATAAGGTTGCGAGAGTGAGGAAGTAGGAAGTGTAGTAAGATGAGACGGTGCGTGAGAAGGAAGTGTTTTAGCGGTAGTGGTGTGTCTCGGGGTTGGTGGTGTAGGCCTATGTGTAGTAGAAGGCAAGGATAGAGGCTGTGGAGAAGGTTGTGTGACTTCTAAAGAATCGGTTGGGGAAGATGATAGAGTATCTGGTGTCGATATATCTGGATTAAGGGCAGCAGTAGTAGGGTTGGTATATGTGGTAGTAGGTATGGTACCCTGTAGGAGTAGCAAGAGTAGTCCTAGAAGTAGTTAGAGAACTTACGGTATTCCTGTTGTATTATCTGCCACTACGAAGATACGTTACACTATCATCACACAAACAATCATCAGTTTCCCTATCATATTCAACTGGGGAGACATCTACCCTTTTAAAAAAGGACATTAATAGAATAGTAAGCAAGTAAATAAATAAATTAGTGAATAAATGAATGAAGCTATGAATAAACGAAAATGTTTATAGTATATAAAGAAATTATTTATATACAATGAATATGAGTGGAAATGAATGCGTTATTTTCAGCTAAGAATGAATGTAATTGGGAAAAAATGGGATGAAGTAGGAGTGAGTGAACGAGAAATTCTGAGTGAACGAAAAATGAGGGACGAAAAATGCAATGAATGACAAGGAGCAAATGAATAATATAATCACAATCTATAGAGATAGCTCACCATCTCTGTAGAAAAGAATCCATTAATTTGAGATAAGAATATGCATGAAGATGCACACACAAAATACTTGTGGTAAGATGTGTTTGATGCGAGAGCTGGACGTAGAGTGAGCAGCTCTCCTGCAACTGCCTCCTCCCCCCGATGGCGTCGATTGGGTAAAGAAAATAGTGACATAACTGGACAGCAGCCAGGCTCTGGGCGAAGCGAGAAGCTGATAGTAGCGTGAGTGTGTGACGTAACTGTCTGTGAGTGGCCACGCTCTCTGCGTGACGTCAGGGCTGTCTGGTAGGGAAGAACGATGATGCAACGGCGTTAGGCGGTAGTTGAGGGCTACTTCCTGGAGTGTAGGTTTGGTTGGGGTTTGTGAGAGCTAAAACTAACCCCGTGCAGTGTGGTTATGTAAAAACAAGTCACACAGGACTGGCAGTTGATGCAGGTAGTGAGGTTAGTGGTGGAGGCTTATGTGGCTGTGGTGGTGTGGCGGTAAGTGGGGTGTTCTTGTCCAAAACCACACCAAAACTGCAAAAAGGGATGGAGGCTGGAGCAGAGATAGGCTGTGTCGTCGTGGAAGAAACAGCAGCGTGCGTAAAGAGGGCAATAGAGCCGAGATTGCCGCCAGAAGGTGTGAAATAACGTTCATTCCACTCGCTATCCACCAAGTGTTAAACCCCCTTGACATCAGTTGTAGGTGAATTCAAAGTCCGGGAGAGGTTTTCTGATAATGTATTAAGCACAGCTATTTAGCCTCCACCTTCACTCGTCCCCACGCTGTTACCAACAGAGTAGAAAGCCGGCGCGCTCCTATGAACTGCGAGTATCAGCAAAATATGAATCAGGCCAGACCTTACTAAGGGATTTAGGTCATAGCGTCCTACTTAAAACACACTTACATGCTATACTTACATACTATATATTACAAATGGTTACACACACACACACAGGAATGTGTGGATAGACTGACTTAGACACACACACACACACACACACACACAGGGGAACCTCTCCACATGGGGAATAATGCCATATATTTTATCCTGAAAACCGGAAAATTTCCATAATCATAGATATCCACTGGAACTACTTATTAGCCAGGGTGAGATCCCCTCAAAGACCACCTCTCACGGGGAGGGAGGGGACTCCCGATAGTCCTGACCAAAACCATTTTGCACCAGCATGGTTTTAAATCTAAGAACATGACATTTTGCTTACTGGTAAATGTTCACCCCGGCCACGTTTTAGGCAGAAGGAAACCTCCGATGGCCAACCCCCCACGATAGGAAACTGCTCCCACGGGGTACGTCGCCTTAGTTTTACGTAGGAGCACAAAACTATACACGGTAGTAAACATTTACCAGGACCAGAGATTGTGGAGGGTAAGAATCCCGGCGTTGACCCCTCTGCCTCCCACGTAAACAATTATTTCTTTCTCCTCACCAAATTGCTGGGATGGGTGCAGGTATTAGAGGTGTCCTTTGCCTTTAAGCAGAATTACCTCATAAAACACTTCCCACACGTACGCCCTCACTTTCCAGAGCACCCTTATGTCTGTCTATATCTAACCATCAATCAATCAATTTATCTATCTCGATCTAAATCAGTCAGTTTAAGTATGTATGTATGCATTTAAACGTTGCTAATACTATTTACTGATGCAGAACTCCAGAAAAGAAGAAAGGCCTGCTCCAATTTACAAACGGATTATTTTTTCTTTATGGAACCGATATCGACGTAATTGTGTTAGTCAGTTCTTTCTCTCTCTCTCTCTCTCTCTCTCTCTCTCTCTCTCTCTCTCTCTCTCTCTCTCTCTCATGAAATGTTATTCCTTCATTGTATTATATGCCTGTGAAGCCCTAATACAAATGGAGCCCCTCTCGTTGAAGCGTCCAATACATATTAAGCACTTTGAGGAGCCTCCCCCCATGAATGTTCACACGTGGCCGCCCTTCTACTGGGTATAGTGATGTTATCAAAGTAAAGGTGGGGGATCGTGTAACCATACTATGTTATTGTGACTACTATATTATCGTAACCGTACTATATAACTCTAACAATACTATATAACCATACATTCAAAATGTCTTAAACCCGTGTACGTGATCAGATCAAGAATGCAGGTGTCAGCTAATTTCATAAATTGCTACGCAAGCACCAGCTGGCTTCGCCCCCCATGTGCCCTCTGCCTCGGGCAGCTGGGGGCTAGACACCGAGAGGATTGCACCTGTGGAATTCTCCTCTAAATAAACCTCCGTTATTCGCCTTTCAAGATCTTTGGATTTAACCTAACTGGGGAACGAGAAAGGAGTGGCTCAATCGCTATCAGTTTTATCTACCAGGCACTGAGTTCTTTGTTGCAGCCTCTTGCTATGTTGTCATTGTTGTAAGGGGGGGATTGTGTGTGTGTGTGTGTGTGTGTGTGTGTGTGTGTGTGTGTGTGTGTGTGTGTGTGTGTGTTTTGAGTGGCTTGGTAGTAAAATCCATATATATTGAGAGAGAAAGGGATACAAATACCTGTGTACATAGACAGCCTGATATTCAGATATACAGACTTAGAGACAAAGAGATAAACAGGAAGAAAGAAAGAAAGAAGAGAGAGAGAGAGAGAGAGAGAGAGAGAGAGAGAGAGAGAGAGAGAGAGGTAAATGGCAGAGGGTAAGAGAAAACTGGGAGTGAAGAAATGCAGAAGAGGGTGGGGTCGGAGCAAGAATTAGTAAAGTGGGCAGAAAGGTGTTGCTGGGACGGGAAATATATACGGGGATGGGAAAAAGGAGAAGACGAGATAAACGAAATACAGATAAACATTTCACTTAAAATAAATAATAAATAAAAGAAAGCAAACATACATTTCAGCTGACAAATAATAAACAGACAAAGATGCATTTCAGGTGACACAGTTAATAAGGAGACAGTAATAAAATAGAGAGACACAGATGCATTTCAACTGACACAAATAATAGTAAAAAGACAGAGAAGGATGAATTTCAGCTGACACAGATTTTAAGTAACAGGCTGGCTCAGACATGTATATGGTATGGTTACACGATCCCCCACTTTTACTTTGATAACATCACTATACCCAGTAGAAGGGCGGCCACGTGTGAACATTCATGGGGGGAGGCTCCTCAAAGTGCTTAATATGTATTGGACGCTTCAACGAGAGGGGCTCCATTTGTATTAGGACTTCGCAGGCATATAATACTATGAAGGAATAACATTTCATGAGAGAGAGAGAGAGAGAGAGAGAGAGAGAGAGAGAGAGAGAGAGAGAGAGAGAGAGAGAGAGAGAGAGAAAGAGAACTGACTAACACAATTACGTCGATATCGGTTCCATAAAGAAAAAATAATCCGTTTGTAAATTGGAGCAGGCCTTTCTTCTTTTCTGGAGTTCTGCATCAGTAAATAGTATTAGCAACGTTTAAATGCATACATACATACTTAAACTGATTGATTTAGATCGAGATAGATAAATTGATTGATTGATGGTTAGATATAGACAGACATAAGGGTGCTCTGGAAAGTGAGGGCGTACGTGTGGGAAGTGTTTTATGAGGTAATTCTGCTTAAAGGCAAAGGACACCTCTAATACCTGCACCCATCCCAGCAATTTGGTGAGGAGAAAGAAATAATTGTTTACGTGGGAGGCAGAGGGGTCGACGCCGGGATTCTTACCCTCCACAATCTCTGGTCCTGGTAAATGTTTACTACCGTGTATAGTTTTGTGCTCCTACGTAAAACTAAGGCGACGTACCCCGTGGGAGCAGTTTCCTATCGTGGGGGGTTGGCCATCGGAGGTTTCCTTCTGCCTAAAACGTGGCCGGGGTGAACATTTACCAGTAAGCAAAATGTCATGTTCTTAGATTTAAAACCATGCTGGTGCAAAATGGTTTTGGTCAGGACTATCGGGAGTCCCCTCCCTCCCCGTGAGAGGTGGTCTTTGAGGGGATCTCACCCTGGCTAATAAGTAGTTCCAGTGGATATCTACAGTATGATTATGGAAATTTTCCGGTTTTCAGGATAAAATATATGGCATTATTCCCCATGTGGAGAGGTTCCCCTGTGTGTGTGTGTGTGTGTGTGTGTGTGTGTGTGTGTGTGTGTGTGTCTAAGTCAGTCTATCCACACATTCCTGTGTGTGTGTGTGTAACCATTTGTAATATATAGTATGTAAGTATAGCATGTAAGTGTGTTTTAAGTAGGACGCTCTGACCTAAATCCCTTAGTAAGGTCTGGCCTGATTCATATTTTGCTGATACTCGCAGTTCATAGGAGCGCGCCGGCTTTCTACTCTGTTGGTAACAGCGTGGGGACGAGTGAAGGTGGAGGCTAAATAGCTGTGCTTAATACATTATCAGAAAACCTCTCCCGGACTTTGAATTCACCTACAACTGATGTCAAGGGGGTTTAACACTTGGTGGATAGCGAGTGGAATGAACGTTATTTCACACCTTCTGGCGGCAATCTCGGCTCTATTGCCCTCTTTACGCACGCTGCTGTTTCTTCCACGACGACACAGCCTATCTCTGCTCCAGCCTCCATCCCTTTTTGCAGTTTTGGTGTGGTTTTGGACAACAACACCCCACTTACCGCCACACCACCACAGCCACATAAGCCTCCACCACTAACCTCACTACCTGCATCAACTGCCAGTCCTGTGTGACTTGTTTTTACATAACCACACTGCACGGGGTTAGTTTTAGCTCTCACAAACCCCAACCAAACCTACACTCCAGGAAGTAGCCCTCAACTACCGCCTAACGCCGTTGCATCATCGTTCTTCCCTACCAGACAGCCCTGACGTCACGCAGAGAGCGTGGCCACTCACAGACAGTTACGTCACACACTCACGCTACTATCAGCTTCTCGCTTCGCCCAGAGCCTGGCTACTGTCCAGTTATGTCACTATTTTCTTTACCCAATCGACGCCATCGGGGGGAGGAGGCATTTGCAGGAGAGCTGCTCACTCTACGTCCAGCTCTCGCATCAAACACATCTTACCACAAGTATTTTGTGTGTGCATCTTCATGCATATTCTTATCTCAAATTAATGGATTCTTTTCTACAGAGATGGTGAGCTATCTCTATAGATTGTGATTATATTATTCATTTGCTCCTTGTCATTCATTGCATTTTTCGTCCCTCATTTTTCGTTCACTCAGAATTTCTCGTTCACTCACTCCTACTTCATCCCATTTTTTCCCAATTACATTCATTCTTAGCTGAAAATAACGCATTCATTTCCACTCATATTCATTGTATATAAATAATTTCTTTATATACTATAAACATTTTCGTTTATTCATAGCTTCATTCATTTATTCACTAATTTATTTATTTACTTGCTTACTATTCTATTAATGTCCTTTTTTAAAAGGGTAGATGTCTCCCCAGTTGAATATGATAGGGAAACTGATGATTGTTTGTGTGATGATAGTGTAACTTATCTTCGTAGTGGCAGATAATACAACAGGAATACCGTAAGTTCTCTAACTACTTCTAGGACTACTCTTGCTACTCCTACAGGGCACCATACCTACTACCACATATACCAACCCTACTACTGCTGCCCTTAATCCAGATATATCGACACCAGATACTCTATCATCTTCCCCAACCGATTCTTTAGAAGTCACACAACCTTCTCCACAGCCTCTATCCTTGCCTTCTACTACACATAGGCCTACACCACCAACCCCGAGACACACCACTACCGCTAAAACACTTCCTTCTCACGCACCGTCTCATCTTACTACACTTCCTACTTCCTCACTCTCGCAACCTTATCCACTTCCTACGATGCCAAAAATCAGGACCCCCCACCTCCCCAGTCCATATATTTGAACGATTGTATCGGTACACGGCTAGCACCAATAAATGTGTTCTGCTGTATAGTATAACTAGACCACCGTGTTGGATCGACGACACTGTCTGTAGTACACGTCAGCTACTCGCCGTCACTGCCCGACACTTCCCACCAAAGGTCCTCTGCCACGAGAAGGTGGAAGCTGGTCTGTTATTAAGTGGTAGCGTAAGGTGACAGAAATGAGCAGATTAAATCTCTCTTTATTGGGTACAGAATGATATAACTGCGACCCGAGAGATATGTAAGAGCGATACACCCTCACTTTAAAACTGTAAAGCGGGTTCTGACGCTATACACTCACCGAGCCGGACAAGGGCGCGGTGCTGAGGTCAGCTAAAAAGTGAGGTGCCGAGCATTACATATACTCTGGGCTTATGCAAAAAGTAGATATAAATGACAACTCTACTAGCACATTATACACCTCTATAGAATGGTATTACGTACATTCACATATACCAACATAATAAATGGTTCCCCAGGACTTTACGCTTACGCACAATTCAGATATCTTATCACTTCTCCTAACCTTCATTTTATAATTGAAACAGGGTGGCCCTTGTGGTCTGCCATCCACCTTCTTCCTAGACCACAGCTAACAGCGAAATGATATTTGGTTGTTCGTCATTCACACTTCATTACACACTGTTAATTATGACTAAACAGCTTTAAAAATTATTATGTAAAATGTGTGATACTACAACTTCATATGGAAAAAGATGTTGACACCAGAACACGATGCTAACCGACCCAAACTGACAGGAGATGACAGTACACTCTCCATCTACGACTTCTTCAGAGAGGTTGAAACAGACATTCTTAATCGGCAAATCCCAACTGAACCCCTAAAAGTTTCTTATCCAATAGGTTGGCTACACCAAGGCAGGTCACTAATAGGAGCTGCTTATTCGTGCGGGGCACTTCGAAGATTGTCAGACATTAGATGTGTGTGTGTGTGTGTATGTGTGTGTATACGTTTGCTTTTTAAATACATACATGCATACATACACGGAGAGAGAGAGAGAGAGAGAGAGAGAGAGAGAGAGAGAGAGAGAGAGAGAGAGAGAGAATGAGAGAGAGAGAGAGAGTAGCACAGGTTCAAGAAAATTAAAAATAAATTACTTGCGTCCAGTTGTAATGGCGCATATTCTAAAGAAAAGGAAGACCATAAAAAAAGTATTTAAAAAAAACAGTATAGTAGAGGTAGTATATTGTATTAAAAAAAAAAAAAAATCTGTAACATCTTTCCTATTGTAGTCTTCTTTATGGTCGCTAGTATGAGTTCTGCAAGGGATGCTCCACTGATGACCTTCTCATCTTCCTTTCTGACTTCTTTTGGGACTGTGGGAAAAGCTTTGATAATACATTAGATAATCTCTAATGCTCCCCACTGAGTCTTGCATAAATCTCAAAATTCCAAACTGCCTTTTTACAGATACTTTTCTTCTATCTGCGCCTTCATCTCTTGCTTCTTTTCTGATCACTCTACATCTTTTGTTGAAGACGACCACTATTCTTTAGAGTTCTCAACAATGTGTTCCCCAGGGTTCTGTTGTCATCAACTCTCTTCCTTCTTTTCATCAATTGTCTTCTGAGCTGAACATCTACAGAAATGAAATTTATTCATAAACCGATTACTCCATCCTTCATCTCTTCACGTGCTTCTCGCAGCGCCCGTCACAGCAGTTACTTCAGCAATCATGGAATGATGTTATGGCACACCTAATATCTGACTTGACCTGAATCTCTGACTGGAGTAAAGGAAATTGTTGTCTTTATTGCATCAAAACCTCAGGTCTTTCATAATTTGGGGGGGCCACCAAATCATCTGATGGTGTATCTTATAATATTAAATAACATACAACTCCATCCTTCATCATTTCTCAATGTATGTGGGGTTTCCTTCTCTCGAGGCTGATTATGGAAAGATATTAACCGTCATCGAAAGCCTGCCTTCAGCAGATTAAGTGTGTTAAGTTAGCTCCATTACATTATTATCCTGGCACAGCTGCTGACTTTGTACAGGAGTCTAAAGCCCTGTCCACACGAGCGGGCAATGCCCGCGGGCACAAGCGAGCAGTTTGCCTGTTGACGGGCTCACCGCTTGTGCCCGCGGGCAAATGCGTGGCAATTTACGCATTTGCCCGCGGCCACAAGCGGTGAGCCCGTCAACTGCTCGCTTGTGCCCGCGGGCATTGCCCGCTCGTGTGGACAGGGCTTTATTCGCTCCAGTATGGAGTAAAAGTTGCACAAGTGTGGGGATGGCGGGGAGCTCTCCACACACAGGTCTTCTAAACAGGGTGGAGCTAAAGGCTTTTTGTTTTATCAGCTCCCTTACTCTTACTCACTTGCTCTAAAGGCTTTTTGCTTTATCGTCTCTCTCTCTCTCTGTCTGTCTGTCTGTCTCTCTCTCTCTCTCTCTCTCTCTCTCTCTCTCTCTCTCTCTCTCTCTCTCTCTATCTCTCACTGTGGCATCTTTATTTCTCTACTGTCGCAACTTCAGCAGTCACTGCTTCTCTGAACTGTCTGCTTGCATCCCACCTCCATTACGGCAGGCACATAGCGCTCGCGTGGCAGCCCACCCTCACCCATTTTCTGTACATTTTTCTAATACAAGACCTAATGGATGCTCTTAGTTATTAGTATAGGCAACAGGTCAGCATTGGAACTATCTTCCTCAATCTGTATTTCCCTCTGCCTAAGACCTTCAGTCTTATTATTATTATTTTTTTTTCAATGGAACAACACTGTGGGCCGAAGCCTTTGGTTCCTTCTTGTCGGTATAAAAAAAAAAATGAATTATAATTTTGTTTTCGGCCCTCTAGCAATCCTGTATTAAGTTCCTGGTCTTCTTCAGTTTCCTCATTAACTTGTTCAGCTGGTCTTTTCTGCAGCAGTTATCTTCGGTCATGTTTTTGAGCAAGGAAAGACACATACCATAGCGTATGCTAGTAGGGCATTAAGACCCCCAGAGAAGAACTATTCGACGACACATTTGGAGACATTAGCAGTCGTGTGGGCGTTAGGACATTTCCGGGATATTATCTTTGGCTACCGGATAATTGTTTTAACTGACCATGCACCCATACGCGACTTGTTTAAAGGAAAAAAAACTTGCACGGTAAGGTTGCGTGTTGGATTGGCAAGGTAATGGAGTTTGATCCAGAGGTAAGATATTTACCAGGCCGTCAATGTAGCCGACGTGTTGAGTAGAAACATTGCTGCTACCATAGCCGAGGATGTTGCTCTTGCTGAGTATTCCTCAGACACGGTAAAAGCGGAACAACGTAATGATGCGATGTGGTCTCAAGTCATCTATATGACTCACTTCCATCTTCAACAGGGTTTTTTGTATAAGCAACCCCCAGGGAAGGACACTGCATATCAGTTGGTTGTTCCTGCTACCTTACAGCAAGTCGTGCTACAGTTAGTTCATGATGTACCTCAAGCGGGTCATCCCGGCCGCGATAGATGCATACGTGAGGCGAGAAAGAAATACTATTGGCCGACCATGAGGAAGGACATAGAAGCCCACGTCAGTCAATGCGTCAAATGCGCGGAAATACGAGGAACCACGGGACTTCCGACTCCCATCTTAGAGTATCCTCTACCGGAAAAACCCTGGGATACAGTCTCCATTGATCTCTTAGCGTTGCCGAGAAGTCGTCAAGGTTCAAGTTATGTACTGGTGGCAGTGGACCATTTCTCACGATTCACTGTTTTAGCACCTTTACAGACGAAAACTTCAGAGGAGGTGGCGCACGCTTTTGTGACTTCAGTGATTTGTCCATACTCTACACCTAAGGTATTGCTCAGCATAATGGCAGTGAATTTCGTAACCAGGTTTTACAAGAAATCTGTCGTATGTATGGAGTAAAGCAAGTTTTTGTAACGCCTTACAGTCCTAAGAGCAATGGCCTGGTGGAGAGAACAAACAGGAAGATACTGGAAGTCTTGAGACCAGTAATAACCTCAAATCAGGAGGATAACTGGGAAGACTGGTTACCACGTAGCGGCGACCATCAACTCCTCAGAAAATTCATCAACTGGGAAGTCTCCTCATTATATCCTTTATGGAGAAGAGAAAGTGTTACCCTACGATTTGTTGGCTGGACCTCCTACTCCAGTAGACAACGAAGAAGACTACGCAAAGGTACAGTTGTTGAAATTCCAATTTATACACAGTGAAGTACGGAAAAGATTAAAAGCCTTAAGAGCGGAGATGATGGCGAAACAACACAAAGGTAGTCAAGAAAAGACGTTACAGGCAGGCCAGAAGGTCATAATCCACAACCCTGAGAGAATTTCCAAGCTCAGACCTAAGTTCCGCAGACCATATACCGTTGTGGAACGAGTACGTGGAAATACTTATAGAATAAAGGATGAAGCTAATGGAACTCAGGAGGCAGTATATGCTGATAGGATCAAACTAGTAAGTCAAGAGCTAGGCCTATCGTCTGATGTGTTGTGCCCTCTGTCTTCGTCGCAGTCTATGTCGTCATCCGTACCTGTCCTTAACCAAGAGTATCGCAGCAAGCTACGATCCCACAACAAGAGTGATTAAGGGAGTATCTACTCTTGCAGAAAAATGTGGCTGTGGCTCAAACTCCTCGTGCGTTGCTTGGGGTGGACCTATGGAACAACATCGGACATGGACACGACTGCGTTAATGCCAGGAGCACTGAAGAGCCCACTTGGAGAAGTCGTGGTAGTGGAAGATGCAGTATGCGTCTACTATCCAATGGAAGGCTATCTCCAAACGCCAGATATTGTCAAGGATGCCTCCAAGGGCTTGTCGAATCTCAGACAGCAACTATTGGAAGTGGGAAAGATGTTTAATCGAAACCCACGATTGACAAACTCTGACACTGAGGCTTTGTTGAGCTTCAGACTAGGCATATAGACAGGCTCACCGACAGGCTCACTAACTTGCATGTAGCTTTACCTAACGTACACTCTGATCTTTCCAAGCATGTCCATGCACGTACTAAGAGAGGACGTGGATAACTCTTTGGTATGGCATTAGATAAGGATGTAGTGCAATTGGGTAGACAGATGCATGACTTGACTCTGGCCGCTAAAGCCAATAATAGATTAATCATGCATGTGTATAAACAGTTAGATGAGTTCACTAACAAAGCTAACGAGATAATTAGGACTACCAACCATCTAGTAGAGCTTGTGAACAACATCCAAATTAACCTACCAACCCTAGCTAACTTGGTGTTATTCGCTGAGTACTTACATGCTCTCGACGAGTCAACCACTGCTTTGGAGAAGCTAGCAGCCAATATGGTGGACGGCTTAATCGATGCAAGTTTGAACAGGGTTAATGCTTTATTGCTGCCTACTAATATATTAACAAATGCACTTGATATAGCTATGTGGAAGCATGGACTTATGCCACTCTTTATACCAGGCATGGCGGTTCATTACCTTCCCTTTTGCTACTGCTAATAATACACTTGTTGTTATTGAAGAGGGTCCAGAGGTGCTAGTTGTCTCAGATGACAAGAAATATGTAGCAGAAACGACTGTGGATGAATTTGAGAAGTGTAAGGCCTCATTTCTTGATCTCCATGTATGTCCTGCTTTCCATTTTGTCTTCGTACCATTAAAGGTAGAGGAGTGTAAGAGGGCCTTGTCGGACACAAATACTTCCTCTGCTCTGCAACGTTGCACCTTCCAACCCATTCAGTTGAAGTCAGTTTTCCATGCTCATATTCATGCGAAACAGTACTTTTACTTTCTTGAGACAGAGGATGTAACTGTGATTTGTGCCTCACAGAATCAATTCCTTACAGTAAAGGGGTACTATGTTGCACCCGATTTTTGTGAGTTACACAGTAAAGAGATAGCAGTTCTGCCTAGCAAGCATCATCTAGCTTTGACAGTGAACTTCTCATCCCAGTTACGACCCTTTTTACCTTCATTCAACGTTACTTCTTGAATGTGAACAGGCTGTCTCATGTATGAAAGGAGCTTACCTTCCTCTCCCACCTGAACAGGACTGATTTAGAGCCTTATGTACTGTCCTATCTTCCTTCATACCTTTCTCCTTCCTATTTTGGTCCTGGCGTTGGTCTTCTACTTATTGTGGTCTTGTCCTGTGTTTGTGGTTTAGGCTACTATTTAAGGCGCCAATTAAGGAACCCACTGAGACCACGTGTCCGTACTCGCAGATTGCAAGTGAATGTTCCTGAATAGTTAGCTACCCTACACTCTGGTTAGGCTACACGGTAGTTAGGACAACAATGTCGACGGGGACGTCTATGGTGTGGCCGAGCGATGTTCTGGTGTCAACATCTTTTTCCATATGAAGTTGTAGTATCACACATTTTACATAATAATTTTTAAAGCTGTTTAGTCATAATTAACAGTGTGTAATGAAGTGTGAATGACGAACAACCAAATATCATTTCGCTGTTAGCTGTGGTCTAGGAAGAAGGTGGATGGCAGACCACAAGGGCCACCCTGTTTCAATTATAAAATGAAGGTTAGGAGAAGTGATAAGATATCTGAATTGTGCGTAAGCGTAAAGTCCTGGGGAACCATTTATTATGTTGGTATATGTGAATGTACGTAATACCATTCTATAGAGGTGTATAATGTGCTAGTAGAGTTGTCATTTATATCTACTTTTTGCATAAGCCCAGAGTATATGTAATGCTCGGCACCTCACTTTTTAGCTGACCTCAGCACCGCGCCCTTGTCCGGCTCGGTGAGTGTATAGCGTCAGAACCCGCTTTACAGTTTTAAAGTGAGGGTGTATCGCTCTTACATATCTCTCGGGTCGCAGTTATATCATTCTGTACCCAATAAAGAGAGATTTAATCTGCTCATTTCTGTCACCTTACGCTACCACTTAATAACAGACCAGCTTCCACCTTCTCGTGGCAGAGGACCTTTGGTGGGAAGTGTCGGGCAGTGACGGCGAGTAGCTGACGTGTACTACAGACAGTGTCGTCGATCCAACACGGTGGTCTAGTTATACTATACAGCAGAACACATTTATTGGTGCTAGCCGTGTACCGATACAATCGTTCAAATATATGGACTGGGGAGGTGGGGGGTCCTGATTTTTGGCATCGTAGGAAGTGGATAAGGTTGCGAGAGTGAGGAAGTAGGAAGTGTAGTAAGATGAGACGGTGCGTGAGAAGGAAGTGTTTTAGCGGTAGTGGTGTGTCTCGGGGTTGGTGGTGTAGGCCTATGTGTAGTAGAAGGCAAGGATAGAGGCTGTGGAGAAGGTTGTGTGACTTCTAAAGAATCGGTTGGGGAAGATGATAGAGTATCTGGTGTCGATATATCTGGATTAAGGGCAGCAGTAGTAGGGTTGGTATATGTGGTAGTAGGTATGGTACCCTGTAGGAGTAGCAAGAGTAGTCCTAGAAGTAGTTAGAGAACTTACGGTATTCCTGTTGTATTATCTGCCACTACGAAGATACGTTACACTATCATCACACAAACAATCATCAGTTTCCCTATCATATTCAACTGGGGAGACATCTACCCTTTTAAAAAAGGACATTAATAGAATAGTAAGCAAGTAAATAAATAAATTAGTGAATAAATGAATGAAGCTATGAATAAACGAAAATGTTTATAGTATATAAAGAAATTATTTATATACAATGAATATGAGTGGAAATGAATGCGTTATTTTCAGCTAAGAATGAATGTAATTGGGAAAAAATGGGATGAAGTAGGAGTGAGTGAACGAGAAATTCTGAGTGAACGAAAAATGAGGGACGAAAAATGCAATGAATGACAAGGAGCAAATGAATAATATAATCACAATCTATAGAGATAGCTCACCATCTCTGTAGAAAAGAATCCATTAATTTGAGATAAGAATATGCATGAAGATGCACACACAAAATACATGTGGTAAGATGTGTTTGATGCGAGAGCTGGACGTAGAGTGAGCAGCTCTCCTGCAACTGCCTCCTCCCCCCGATGGCGTCGATTGGGTAAAGAAAATAGTGACATAACTGGACAGCAGCCAGGCTCTGGGCGAAGCGAGAAGCTGATAGTAGCGTGAGTGTGTGACGTAACTGTCTGTGAGTGGCCACGCTCTCTGCGTGACGTCAGGGCTGTCTGGTAGGGAAGAACGATGATGCAACGGCGTTAGGCGGTAGTTGAGGGCTACTTCCTGGAGTGTAGGTTTGGTTGGGGTTTGTGAGAGCTAAAACTAACCCCGTGCAGTGTGGTTATGTAAAAACAAGTCACACAGGACTGGCAGTTGATGCAGGTAGTGAGGTTAGTGGTGGAGGCTTATGTGGCTGTGGTGGTGTGGCGGTAAGTGGGGTGTTGTTGTCCAAAACCACACCAAAACTGCAAAAAGGGATGGAGGCTGGAGCAGAGATAGGCTGTGTCGTCGTGGAAGAAACAGCAGCGTGCGTAAAGAGGGCAATAGAGCCGAGATTGCCGCCAGAAGGTGTGAAATAACGTTCATTCCACTCGCTATCCACCAAGTGTTAAACCCCCTTGACATCAGTTGTAGGTGAATTCAAAGTCCGGGAGAGGTTTTCTGATAATGTATTAAGCACAGCTATTTAGCCTCCACCTTCACTCGTCCCCACGCTGTTACCAACAGAGTAGAAAGCCGGCGCGCTCCTATGAACTGCGAGTATCAGCAAAATATGAATCAGGCCAGACCTTACTAAGGGATTTAGGTCAGAGCGTCCTACTTAAAACACACTTACATGCTATACTTACATACTATATATTACAAATGGTTACACACACACACACAGGAATGTGTGGATAGACTGACTTAGACACACACACACACACACACACACACACACAGGGGAACCTCTCCACATGGGGAATAATGCCATATATTTTATCCTGAAAACCGGAAAATTTCCATAATCATAGATATCCACTGGAACTACTTATTAGCCAGGGTGAGATCCCCTCAAAGACCACCTCTCACGGGGAGGGAGGGGACTCCCGATAGTCCTGACCAAAACCATTTTGCACCAGCATGGTTTTAAATCTAAGAACATGACATTTTGCTTACTGGTAAATGTTCACCCCGGCCACGTTTTAGGCAGAAGGAAACCTCCGATGGCCAACCTCCCACGATAGGAAACTGCTCCCACGGGGTACGTCGCCTTAGTTTTACGTAGGAGCACAAAACTATACACGGTAGTAAACATTTACCAGGACCAGAGATTGTGGAGGGTAAGAATCCCGGCGTCGACCCCTCTGCCTCCCACGTAAACAATTATTTCTTTCTCCTCACCAAATTGCTGGGATGGGTGCAGGTATTAGAGGTGTCCTTTGCCTTTAAGCAGAATTACCTCATAAAACACTTCCCACACGTACGCCCTCACTTTCCAGAGCACCCTTATGTCTGTCTATATCTAACCATCAATCAATCAATTTATCTATCTCGATCTAAATCAATCAGTTTAAGTATGTATGTATGCATTTAAACGTTGCTAATACTATTTACTGATGCAGAACTCCAGAAAAGAAGAAAGGCCTGCTCCAATTTACAAACGGATTATTTTTTCTTTATGGAACCGATATCGACGTAATTGTGTTAGTCAGTTCTCTCTCTCTCTCTCTCTCTCTCTCTCTCTCTCTCTCTCTCTCTCATGAAATGTTATTCCTTCATTGTATTATATGCCTGTGAAGTCCTAATACAAATGGAGCCCCTCTCGTTGAAGCGTCCAATACATATTAAGCACTTTGAGGAGCCTCCCCCCATGAATGTTCACACGTGGCCGCCCTTCTACTGGGTATAGTGATGTTATCAAAGTAAAGGTGGGGGATCGTGTAACCATACTATGTTATTGTGACTACTATATTATCGTAACCGTACTATATAACTCTAACAATACTATATAACCATACATTCAAAATGTCTTAAACCCGTGTACGTGATCAGATCAAGAATGCAGGTGTCAGCTAATTTCATAAATTGCTACGCAAGCACCAGCTGGCTTCGCCCCCCATGTGCCCTCTGCCTCGGGCAGCTGGGGGCTAGACACCGAGAGGATTGCACCTGTGGAATTCTCCTCTAAATAAACCTCCGTTATTCGCCTTTCAAGATCTTTGGATTTAACCTAACTGGGGAACGAGAAAGGAGTGGCTCAATCGCTATCAGTTTTATCTGCCAGGCACTGAGTTCTTTGTTGCAGCCTCTTGCTATGTTGTCATTGTTGTAAGGGGGGGATTGTGTGTGTGTGTGTGTGTGTGTGTGTGTGTGTGTGTGTGTGTGTGTGTGTGTGTGTGTGTGTTTTGAGTGGCTTGGTAGTAAAATCCATATATATTGAGAGAGAAAGGGATACAAATACCTGTGTACATAGACAGCCTGATATTCAGATATACAGACTTAGAGACAAAGAGATAAACAGGAAGAAAGAAAGAAAGAAGAGAGAGAGAGAGAGAGAGAGAGAGAGAGAGAGAGAGAGAGAGAGGTAAATGGCAGAGGGTAAGAGAAAACTGGGAGTGAAGAAATGCAGAAGAGGGTGGGGTCGGAGCAAGAATTAGTAAAGTGGGCAGAAAGGTGTTGCTGGGACGGGAAATATATACGGGGATGGGAAAAAGGAGAAGACGAGATAAACGAAATACAGATAAACATTTCACTTAAAATAAATAATAAATAAAAGAAAGCAAACATACATTTCAGCTGACAAATAATAAACAGACAAAGATGCATTTCAGGTGACACAGTTAATAAGGAGACAGTAATAAAATAGAGAGACACAGATGCATTTCAACTGACACAAATAATAGTAAAAAGACAGAGAAGGATGAATTTCAGCTGACACAGATTTTAAGTAACAGGCTGGCTCAGACATGTATATGGTATGGTTACACGATCCCCCACTTTTACTTTGATAACATCACTATACCCAGTAGAAGGGCGGCCACGTGTGAACATTCATGGGGGGAGGCTCCTCAAAGTGCTTAATATGTATTGGACGCTTCAACGAGAGGGGCTCCATTTGTATTAGGACTTCGCAGGCATATAATACAATGAAGGAATAACATTTCATGAGAGAGAGAGAGAGAGAGAGAGAGAGAGAGAGAGAGAGAGAGAGAGAGAGAGAGAACTGACTAACACAATTACGTCGATATCGGTTCCATAAAGAAAAAATAATCCGTTTGTAAATTGGAGGAGGCCTTTCTTCTTTTCTGGAGTTCTGCATCAGTAAATAGTATTAGCAACGTTTAAATGCATACATACATACTTAAACTGATTGATTTAGATCGAGATAGATAAATTGATTGATTGATGGTTAGATATAGACAGACATAAGGGTGCTCTGGAAAGTGAGGGCGTACGTGTGGGAAGTGTTTTATGAGGTAATTCTGCTTAAAGGCAAAGGACACCTCTAATACCTGCACCCATCCCAGCAATTTGGCGAGGAGAAAGAAATAATTGTTTACGTGGGAGGCAGAGGGGTCGACGCCGGGATTCTTACCCTCCACAATCTCTGGTCCTGGTAAATGTTTACTACCGTGTATAGTTTTGTGCTCCTACGTAAAACTAAGGCGACGTACCCCGTGGGAGCAGTTTCCTATCGTGGGAGGTTGGCCATCGGAGGTTTCCTTCTGCCTAAAACGTGGCCGGGGTGAACATTTACCAGTAAGCAAAATGTCATGTTCTTAGATTTAAAACCATGCTGGTGCAAAATGGTTTTGGTCAGGACTATCGGGAGTCCCCTCCCTCCCCGTGAGAGGTGGTCTTTGAGGGGATCTCACCCTGGCTAATAAGTAGTTCCAGTGGATATCTACAGTATGATTATGGAAATTTTCCGGTTTTCAGGATAAAATATATGGCATTATTCCCCATGTGGAGAGGTTCCCCTGTGTGTGTGTGTGTGTGTGTGTGTGTGTGTGTGTGTGTGTCTAAGTCAGTCTATCCACACATTCCTGTGTGTGTGTGTGTAACCATTTGTAATATATAGTATGTAAGTATAGCATGTAAGTGTGTTTTAAGTAGGACGCTCTGACCTAAATCCCTTAGTAAGGTCTGGCCTGATTCATATTTTGCTGATACTCGCAGTTCATAGGAGCGCGCCGGCTTTCTACTCTGTTGGTAACAGCGTGGGGACGAGTGAAGGTGGAGGCTAAATAGCTGTGCTTAATACATTATCAGAAAACCTCTCCCGGACTTTGAATTTACCTACAACTGATGTCAAGGGGGTTTAACACTTGGTGGATAGCGAGTGGAATGAACGTTATTTCACACCTTCTGGCGGCAATCTCGGCTCTATTGCCCTCTTTACGCACGCTGCTGTTTCTTCCACGACGACACAGCCTATCTCTGCTCCAGCCTCCATCCCTTTTTGCAGTTTTGGTGTGGTTTTGGACAACAACACCCCACTTACCGCCACACCACCACAGCCACATAAGCCTCCACCACTAACCTCACTACCTGCATCAACTGCCAGTCCTGTGTGACTTGTTTTTACATAACCACACTGCACGGGGTTAGTTTTAGCTCTCACAAACCCCAACCAAACCTACACTCCAGGAAGTAGCCCTCAACTACCGCCTAACGCCGTTGCATCATCGTTCTTCCCTACCAGACAGCCCTGACGTCACGCAGAGAGCGTGGCCACTCACAGACAGTTACGTCACACACTCACGCTACTATCAGCTTCTCGCTTCGCCCAGAGCCTGGCTACTGTCCAGTTATGTCACTATTTTCTTTACCCAATCGACGCCATCGGGGGGAGGAGGCATTTGCAGGAGAGCTGCTCACTCTACGTCCAGCTCTCGCATCAAACACATCTTACCACAAGTATTTTGTGTGTGCATCTTCATGCATATTCTTATCTCAAATTAATGGATTCTTTTCTACAGAGATGGTGAGCTATCTCTATAGATTGTGATTATATTATTCATTTGCTCCTTGTCATTCATTGCATTTTTTCGTCCCTCATTTTTCGTTCACTCAGAATTTCTCGTTCACTCACTCCTACTTCATCCCATTTTTTCCCAATTACATTCATTCTTAGCTGAAAATAACGCATTCATTTCCACTCATATTCATTGTATATAAATAATTTCTTTATATACTATAAACATTTTCGTTTATTCATAGCTTCATTCATTTATTCACTAATTTATTTATTTACTTGCTTACTATTCTATTAATGTCCTTTTTTAAAAGGGTAGATGTCTCCCAGTTGAATATGATAGGGAAACTGATGATTGTTTGTGTGATGATAGTGTAACGTATCTTCGTAGTGGCAGATAATACAACAGGAATACCGTAAGTTCTCTAACTACTTCTAGGACTACTCTTGCTACTCCTACAGGGTACCATACCTACTACCACATATACCAACCCTACTACTGCTGCCCTTAATCCAGATATATCGACACCAGATACTCTATCATCTTCCCCAACCGATTCTTTAGAAGTCACACAACCTTCTCCACAGCCTCTATCCTTGCCTTCTACTACACATAGGCCTACACCACCAACCCCGAGACACACCACTACCGCTAAAACACTTCCTTCTCACGCACCGTCTCATCTTACTACACTTCCTACTTCCTCACTCTCGCAACCTTATCCACTTCCTACGATGCCAAAAATCAGGACCCCCCACCTCCCCAGTCCATATATTTGAACGATTGTATCGGTACACGGCTAGCACCAATAAATGTGTTCTGCTGTATAGTATAACTAGACCACCGTGTTGGATCGACGACACTGTCTGTAGTACACGTCAGCTACTCGCCGTCACTGCCCGACACTTCCCACCAAAGGTCCTCTGCCACGAGAAGGTGGAAGCTGGTCTGTTATTAAGTGGTAGCGTAAGGTGACAGAAATGAGCAGATTAAATCTCTCTTTATTGGGTACAGAATGATATAACTGCGACCCGAGAGATATGTAAGAGCGATACACCCTCACTTTAAAACTGTAAAGCGGGTTCTGACGCTATACACTCACCGAGCCGGACAAGGGCGCGGTGCTGAGGTCAGCTAAAAAGTGAGGTGCCGAGCATTACATATACTCTGGGCTTATGCAAAAAGTAGATATAAATGACAACTCTACTAGCACATTATACACCTCTATAGAATGGTATTACGTACATTCACATATACCAACATAATAAATGGTTCCCCAGGACTTTACGCTTACGCACAATTCAGATATCTTATCACTTCTCCTAACCTTCATTTTATAATTGAAACAGGGTGGCCCTTGTGGTCTGCCATCCACCTTCTTCCTAGACCACAGCTAACAGCGAAATGATATTTGGTTGTTCGTCATTCACACTTCATTACACACTGTTAATTATGACTAAACAGCTTTAAAAATTATTATGTAAAATGTGTGATACTACAACTTCATATGGAAAAAGATGTTGACACCAGAACACGATGCTAACCGACCCAAACTGACAGATGACAGTACACTCTCCATCTACGACTTCTTCAGAGAGGTTGAAACAGACATTCTTAATCGGCAAATCCCAACTGAACCCCTAAAAGTTTCTTATCCAATAGGTTGGCTACACCAAGGCAGGTCACTAATAGGAGCTGCTTATTCGTGCGGGGCACTTCGAAGATTGTCAGACATTAGATGTGTGTGTGTGTGTGTATGTGTGTGTATACGTTTGCTTTTTAAATACATACATGCATACATACACGGAGAGAGAGAGAGAGAGAGAGAGAGAGAGAGAGAGAGAATGAGAGAGAGAGAGAGAGTAGCACAGGTTCAAGAAAATTAAAAATAAATTACTTGCGTCCAGTTGTAATGGCGCATATTCTAAAGAAAAGGAAGACCATAAAAAAAGTATTTAAAAAAAAACAGTATAGTAGAGGTAGTAGATTGTATTAAAAAAAAAAAATCTGTAACATCTTTCCTATTGTAGTCTTCTTTATGGTCGCTAGTATGAGTTCTGCAAGGGATGCTCCACTGATGACCTTCTCATCTTCCTTTCTGACTTCTTTTGGGACTGTGGGAAAAGCTTTGATAATACATTAGATAATCTCTAATGCTCCCCACTGAGTCTTGCATAAATCTCAAAATTCCAAACTGCCTTTTTACAGATACTTTTCTTCTATCTGCGCCTTCATCTCTTGCTTCTTTTCTGATCACTCTACATCTTTTGTTGAAGACGACCACTATTCTTTAGAGTTCTCAACAATGTGTTCCCCAGGGTTCTGTTGTCATCAACTCTCTTCCTTCTTTTCATCAATTGTCTTCTGAGCTGAACATCTACAGAAATGAAATTTATTCATAAACCGATTACTCCATCCTTCATCTCTTCACGTGCTTCTCGCAGCGCCCGTCACAGCAGTTACTTCAGCAATCATGGAATGATGTTATGGCACACCTAATATCTGACTTGACCTGAATCTCTGACTGGAGTAAAGGAAATTGTTGTCTTTATTGCATCAAAACCTCAGGTCTTTCATAATTTGGGGGGGCCACCAAATCATCTGATGGTGTATCTTATAATATTAAATAACATACAACTCCATCCTTCATCATTTCTCAATGTATGTGGGGTTTCCTTCTCTCGAGGCTGATTATGGAAAGATATTAACCGTCATCGAAAGCCTGCCTTCAGCAGATTAAGTGTGTTAAGTTAGCTCCGTTACATTTTTATCTTGGCACAGCTGCTGACTTTGTACAGGAGTCTAAAGCCCTGTCCACACGAGCGGGCAATGCCCGCGGGCACAAGCGAGCAGTTTGCCTGTTGACGGGCTCACCGCTTGTGCCCGCGGGCAAATGCGTGGCAATTTACGCATTTGCCCGCGGCCACAAGCGGTGAGCCCGTCAACTGCTCGCTTGTGCCCGCGGGCATTGCCCGCTCGTGTGGACAGGGCTTTATTCGCTCCAGTATGGAGTAAAAGTTGCACAAGTGTGGGGATGGCGGGGAGCTCTCCACACACAGGTCTTCTAAACAGGGTGGAGCTAAAGGCTTTTTGTTTTATCAGCTCCCTTACTCTTACTCACTTGCTCTAAAGGCTTTTTGCTTTATCGTCTCTCTCTCTCTCTGTCTGTCTGTCTGTCTGTCTCTCTCTCTCTCTCTCTCTCTCTCTCTCTCTCTCTCTCACTGTGGCATCTTTATTTCTCTACTGTCGCAACTTCAGCAGTCACTGCTTCTCTGAACTGTCTGCTTGCATCCCACCTCCATTACGGCAGGCACATAGCGCTCGCGTGGCAGCCCACCCTCACCCATTTTCTGTACATTTTTCTAATACAAGACCTAATGGATGCTCTTAGTTATTAGTATAGGCAACAGGTCAGCATTGGAACTATCTTCCTCAATCTGTATTTCCCTCTGCCTAAGACCTTCAGTCTTATTATTATTATTTTTTTTTCAATGGAACAACACTGTGGGCCGAAGCCTTTGGTTCCTTCTTGTCGGTATAAAAAAAAAATGAATTATAATTTTGTTTTCGGCCCTCTAGCAATCCTGTATTAAGTTCCTGGTCTTCTTCAGTTTCCTCATTAACTTGTTCAGCTGGTCTTTTCTGCAGCAGTTATCTTCGGTCATGTTTTTGAGCAAGGAAAGACACATACCATAGCGTATGCTAGTAGGGCATTAAGACCCCCAGAGAAGAACTATTCGACGACACATTTGGAGACATTAGCAGTCGTGTGGGCGTTAGGACATTTCCGGGATATTATCTTTGGCTACCGGATAATTGTTTTAACTGACCATGCACCCATACGCGACTTGTTTAAAGGAAAAAAAACTTGCACGGTAAGGTTGCGTGTTGGATTGGCAAGGTAATGGAGTTTGATCCAGAGGTAAGATATTTACCAGGCCGTCAATGTAGCCGACGTGTTGAGTAGAAACATTGCTGCTACCATAGCCGAGGATGTTGCTCTTGCTGAGTATTCCTCAGACACGGTAAAAGCGGAACAACGTAATGATGCGATGTGGTCTCAAGTCATCTATATGACTCACTTCCATCTTCAACAGGGTTTTTGTATAAGCAACCCCCAGGGAAGGACACTGCATATCAGTTGGTTGTTCCTGCTACCTTACAGCAAGTCGTGCTACAGTTAGTTCATGATGTACCTCAAGCGGGTCATCCCGGCCGCGATAGATGCATACGTGAGGCGAGAAAGAAATACTATTGGCCGACCATGAGGAAGGACATAGAAGCCCACGTCAGTCAATGCGTCAAATGCGCGGAAATACGAGGAACCACGGGACTTCCGACTCCCATCTTAGAGTATCCTCTACCGGAAAAACCCTGGGATACAGTCTCCATTGATCTCTTAGCGTTGCCGAGAAGTCGTCAAGGTTCAAGTTATGTACTGGTGGCAGTGGACCATTTCTCACGATTCACTGTTTTAGCACCTTTACAGACGAAAACTTCAGAGGAGGTGGCGCACGCTTTTGTGACTTCAGTGATTTGTCCATACTCTACACCTAAGGTATTGCTCAGCATAATGGCAGTGAATTTCGTAACCAGGTTTTACAAGAAATCTGTCGTATGTATGGAGTAAAGCAAGTTTTTGTAACGCCTTACAGTCCTAAGAGCAATGGCCTGGTGGAGAGAACAAACAGGAAGATACTGGAAGTCTTGAGACCAGTAATAACCTCAAATCAGGAGGATAACTGGGAAGACTGGTTACCACGTAGCGGCGACCATCAACTCCTCAGAAAATTCATCAACTGGGAAGTCTCCTCATTATATCCTTTATGGAGAAGAGAAAGTGTTACCCTACGATTTGTTGGCTGGACCTCCTACTCCAGTAGACAACGAAGAAGACTACGCAAAGGTACAGTTGTTGAAATTCCAATTTATACACAGTGAAGTACGGAAAAGATTAAAAGCCTTAAGAGCGGAGATGATGGCGAAACAACACAAAGGTAGTCAAGAAAAGACGTTACAGGCAGGCCAGAAGGTCATAATCCACAACCCTGAGAGAATTTCCAAGCTCAGACCTAAGTTCCGCAGACCATATACCGTTGTGGAACGAGTACGTGGAAATACTTATAGAATAAAGGATGAAGCTAATGGAACTCAGGAGGCAGTATATGCTGATAGGATCAAACTAGTAAGTCAAGAGCTAGGCCTATCGTCTGATGTGTTGTGCCCTCTGTCTTCGTCGCAGTCTATGTCGTCATCCGTACCTGTCCTTAACCAAGAGTATCGCAGCAAGCTACGATCCCACAACAAGAGTGATTAAGGGAGTATCTACTCTTGCAGAAAAATGTGGCTGTGGCTCAAACTCCTCGTGCGTTGCTTGGGGTGGACCTATGGAACAACATCGGACATGGACACGACTGCGTTAATGCCAGGAGCACTGAAGAGCCCACTTGGAGAAGTCGTGGTAGTGGAAGATGCAGTATGCGTCTACTATCCAATGGAAGGCTATCTCCAAACGCCAGATATTGTCAAGGATGCCTCCAAGGGCTTGTCGAATCTCAGACAGCAACTATTGGAAGTGGGAAAGATGTTTAATCGAAACCCACGATTGACAAACTCTGACACTGAGGCTTTGTTGAGCTTCAGACTAGGCATATAGACAGGCTCACCGACAGGCTCACTAACTTGCATGTAGCTTTACCTAACGTACACTCTGATCTTTCCAAGCATGTCCATGCACGTACTAAGAGAGGACGTGGATAACTCTTTGGTATGGCATTAGATAAGGATGTAGTGCAATTGGGTAGACAGATGCATGACTTGACTCTGGCCGCTAAAGCCAATAATAGATTAATCATGCATGTGTATAAACAGTTAGATGAGTTCACTAACAAAGCTAACGAGATAATTAGGACTACCAACCATCTAGTAGAGCTTGTGAACAACATCCAAATTAACCTACCAACCCTAGCTAACTTGGTGTTATTCGCTGAGTACTTACATGCTCTCGACGAGTCAACCACTGCTTTGGAGAAGCTAGCAGCCAATATGGTGGACGGCTTAATCGATGCAAGTTTGAACAGGGTTAATGCTTTATTGCTGCCTACTAATATATTAACAAATGCACTTGATATAGCTATGTGGAAGCATGGACTTATGCCACTCTTTATACCAGGCATGGCGGTTCATTACCTTCCCTTTTGCTACTGCTAATAATACACTTGTTGTTATTGAAGAGGGTCCAGAGGTGCTAGTTGTCTCAGATGACAAGAAATATGTAGCAGAAACGACTGTGGATGAATTTGAGAAGTGTAAGGCCTCATTTCTTGATCTCCATGTATGTCCTGCTTTCCATTTTGTCTTCGTACCATTAAAGGTAGAGGAGTGTAAGAGGGCCTTGTCGGACACAAATACTTCCTCTGCTCTGCAACGTTGCACCTTCCAACCCATTCAGTTGAAGTCAGTTTTCCATGCTCATATTCATGCGAAACAGTACTTTTACTTTCTTGAGACAGAGGATGTAACTGTGATTTGTGCCTCACAGAATCAATTCCTTACAGTAAAGGGGTACTATGTTGCACCCGATTTTTGTGAGTTACACAGTAAAGAGATAGCAGTTCTGCCTAGCAAGCATCATCTAGCTTTGACAGTGAACTTCTCATCCCAGTTACGACCCTTTTTACCTTCATTCAACGTTACTTCTTGAATGTGAACAGGCTGTCTCATGTATGAAAGGAGCTTACCTTCCTCTCCCACCTGAACAGGACTGATTTAGAGCCTTATGTACTGTCCTATCTTCCTTCATACCTTTCTCCTTCCTATTTTGGTCCTGGCGTTGGTCTTCTACTTATTGTGGTCTTGTCCTGTGTTTGTGGTTTAGGCTACTATTTAAGGCGCCAATTAAGGAACCCACTGAGACCACGTGTCCGTACTCGCAGATTGCAAGTGAATGTTCCTGAATAGTTAGCTACCCTACACTCTGGTTAGGCTACACGGTAGTTAGGACAACAATGTCGACGGGGACGTCTATGGTGTGGCCGAGCGATGTTCTGGTGTCAACATCTTTTTCCATATGAAGTTGTAGTATCACACATTTTACATAATAATTTTTAAAGCTGTTTAGTCATAATTAACAGTGTGTAATGAAGTGTGAATGACGAACAACCAAATATCATTTCGCTGTTAGCTGTGGTCTAGGAAGAAGGTGGATGGCAGACCACAAGGGCCACCCTGTTTCAATTATAAAATGAAGGTTAGGAGAAGTGATAAGATATCTGAATTGTGCGTAAGCGTAAAGTCCTGGGGAACCATTTATTATGTTGGTATATGTGAATGTACGTAATACCATTCTATAGAGGTGTATAATGTGCTAGTAGAGTTGTCATTTATATCTACTTTTTGCATAAGCCCAGAGTATATGTAATGCTCGGCACCTCACTTTTTAGCTGACCTCAGCACCGCGCCCTTGTCCGGCTCGGTGAGTGTATAGCGTCAGAACCCGCTTTACAGTTTTAAAGTGAGGGTGTATCGCTCTTACATATCTCTCGGGTCGCAGTTATATCATTCTGTACCCAATAAAGAGAGATTTAATCTGCTCATTTCTGTCACCTTACGCTACCACTTAATAACAGACCAGCTTCCACCTTCTCGTGGCAGAGGACCTTTGGTGGGAAGTGTCGGGCAGTGACGGCGAGTAGCTGACGTGTACTACAGACAGTGTCGTCGATCCAACACGGTGGTCTAGTTATACTATACAGCAGAACACATTTATTGGTGCTAGCCGTGTACCGATACAATCGTTCAAATATATGGACTGGGGAGGTGGGGGGTCCTGATTTTTGGCATCGTAGGAAGTGGATAAGGTTGCGAGAGTGAGGAAGTAGGAAGTGTAGTAAGATGAGACGGTGCGTGAGAAGGAAGTGTTTTAGCGGTAGTGGTGTGTCTCGGGGTTGGTGGTGTAGGCCTATGTGTAGTAGAAGGCAAGGATAGAGGCTGTGGAGAAGGTTGTGTGACTTCTAAAGAATCGGTTGGGGAAGATGATAGAGTATCTGGTGTCGATATATCTGGATTAAGGGCAGCAGTAGTAGGGTTGGTATATGTGGTAGTAGGTATGGTACCCTGTAGGAGTAGCAAGAGTAGTCCTAGAAGTAGTTAGAGAACTTACGGTATTCCTGTTGTATTATCTGCCACTACGAAGATACGTTACACTATCATCACACAAACAATCATCAGTTTCCCTATCATATTCAACTGGGGAGACATCTACCCTTTTAAAAAAGGACATTAATAGAATAGTAAGCAAGTAAATAAATAAATTAGTGAATAAATGAATGAAGCTATGAATAAACGAAAATGTTTATAGTATATAAAGAAATTATTTATATACAATGAATATGAGTGGAAATGAATGCGTTATTTTCAGCTAAGAATGAATGTAATTGGGAAAAAATGGGATGAAGTAGGAGTGAGTGAACGAGAAATTCTGAGTGAACGAAAAATGAGGGACGAAAAATGCAATGAATGACAAGGAGCAAATGAATAATATAATCACAATCTATAGAGATAGCTCACCATCTCTGTAGAAAAGAATCCATTAATTTGAGATAAGAATATGCATGAAGATGCACACACAAAATACATGTGGTAAGATGTGTTTGATGCGAGAGCTGGACGTAGAGTGAGCAGCTCTCCTGCAACTGCCTCCTCCCCCCGATGGCGTCGATTGGGTAAAGAAAATAGTGACATAACTGGACAGCAGCCAGGCTCTGGGCGAAGCGAGAAGCTGATAGTAGCGTGAGTGTGTGACGTAACTGTCTGTGAGTGGCCACGCTCTCTGCGTGACGTCAGGGCTGTCTGGTAGGGAAGAACGATGATGCAACGGCGTTAGGCGGTAGTTGAGGGCTACTTCCTGGAGTGTAGGTTTGGTTGGGGTTTGTGAGAGCTAAAACTAACCCCGTGCAGTGTGGTTATGTAAAAACAAGTCACACAGGACTGGCAGTTGATGCAGGTAGTGAGGTTAGTGGTGGAGGCTTATGTGGCTGTGGTGGTGTGGCGGTAAGTGGGGTGTTGTTGTCCAAAACCACACCAAAACTGCAAAAAGGGATGGAGGCTGGAGCAGAGATAGGCTGTGTCGTCGTGGAAGAAACAGCAGCGTGCGTAAAGAGGGCAATAGAGCCGAGATTGCCGCCAGAAGGTGTGAAATAACGTTCATTCCACTCGCTATCCACCAAGTGTTAAACCCCCTTGACATCAGTTGTAGGTGAATTCAAAGTCCGGGAGAGGTTTTCTGATAATGTATTAAGCACAGCTATTTAGCCTCCACCTTCACTCGTCCCCACGCTGTTACCAACAGAGTAGAAAGCCGGCGCGCTCCTATGAACTGCGAGTATCAGCAAAATATGAATCAGGCCAGACCTTACTAAGGGATTTAGGTCAGAGCGTCCTACTTAAAACACACTTACATGCTATACTTACATACTATATATTACAAATGGTTACACACACACACACAGGAATGTGTGGATAGACTGACTTAGACACACACACACACACACACACACACACACACACACACAGGGGAACCTCTCCACATGGGGAATAATGCCATATATTTTATCCTGAAAACCGGAAAATTTCCATAATCATAGATATCCACTGGAACTACTTATTAGCCAGGGTGAGATCCCCTCAAAGACCACCTCTCACGGGGAGGGAGGGGACTCCCGATAGTCCTGACCAAAACCATTTTGCACCAGCATGGTTTTAAATCTAAGAACATGACATTTTGCTTACTGGTAAATGTTCACCCCGGCCACGTTTTAGGCAGAAGGAAACCTCCGATGGCCAACCCCCCACGATAGGAAACTGCTCCCACGGGGTACGTCGCCTTAGTTTTACGTAGGAGCACAAAACTATACACGGTAGTAAACATTTACCAGGACCAGAGATTGTGGAGGGTAAGAATCCCGGCGTTGACCCCTCTGCCTCCCACGTAAACAATTATTTCTTTCTCCTCACCAAATTGCTGGGATGGGTGCAGGTATTAGAGGTGTCCTTTGCCTTTAAGCAGAATTACCTCATAAAACACTTCCCACACGTACGCCCTCACTTTCCAGAGCACCCTTATGTCTGTCTATATCTAACCATCAATCAATCAATTTATCTATCTCGATCTAAATCAATCAGTTTAAGTATGTATGTATGCATTTAAACGTTGCTAATACTATTTACTGATGCAGAACTCCAGAAAAGAAGAAAGGGCTCCTCCAATTTACAAACGGATTATTTTTTCTTTATGGAACCGATATCGACGTAATTGTGTTAGTCAGTTCTCTCTCTCTCTCTCTCTCTCTCTCTCTCTCTCTCTCTCTCTCATGAAATGTTATTCCTTCATTGTATTATATGCCTGCGAAGTCCTAATACAAATGGAGCCCCTCTCGTTGAAGCGTCCAATACATATTAAGCACTTTGAGGAGCCTCCCCCCATGAATGTTCACACGTGGCCGCCCTTCTACTGGGTATAGTGATGTTATCAAAGTAAAAGTGGGCGATCGTGTAACCATACTATATACATGTCTGAGCCAGCCTGTTACTTAAAATCTGTGTCAGCTGAAATTCATCTTTCTCTGTCTTTTTACTATTATTTGTGTCAGTTGAAATGCATCTGTGTCTCTCTATTTTATTACTGTCTCCTTATTAACTGTGTCACCTGAAATGCATCTTTGTCTGTTTATTATTTGTCAGCTGAAATGTATGTTTGCTTTCTTTTATTTATTATTTATTTTAAGTGAAATGTTTATCTGTATTTCGTTTATCTCGTCTTCTCCTTTTTCCCATCCCCGTATATATTTCCCGTCCCAGCAACACCTTTCTGCCCACTTTACTAATTCTTGCTCCGACCCCACCCTCTTCTCCTGCATTTCTTCACTCCCAGTTTTCTCTTACCCTCTGCCATTTACCTCTCTCTCTCTCTCTCTCTCTCTCTCTCTCTCTCTCTCTCTCTCTCTCTCTCTCTCTCTCTCTCTCATGAAATGTTATTCCATCATTGTATTATATGCCTGTGAAGTCCTAATACAAATGGAGCCCCTCTCGTTGAAGCGTCCAATACATATCAAGCACTTTGAGGAGCCTCCCCCCATGAATGTTCACACGTGGCCGCCCTTCTACTGGGTATAGTGATGTTATCAAAGTAAAGGTGGGGGATCGTGTAACCATACTATGTTATTGTGACTACTATATTATCGTAACCGTACTATATAACTCTAACAATACTATATAACCATACATTCAAAATGTCTTAAACCCGTGTACGTGATCAGATCAAGAATGCAGGTGTCAGCTAATTTCATAAATTGCTACGCAAGCACCAGCTGGCTTCGCCCCCCATGTGCCCTCTGCCTCGGGCAGCTGGGGGCTAGACACCGAGAGGATTGCACCTGTGGAATTCTCCTCTAAATAAACCTCCGTTATTCGCCTTTCAAGATCTTTGGATTTAACCTAACTGGGGAACGAGAAAGGAGTGGCTCAATCGCTATCAGTTTTATCTGCCAGGCACTGAGTTCTTTGTTGCAGCCTCTTGCTATGTTGTCATTGTTGTAAGGGGGGGATTGTGTGTGTGTGTGTGTGTGTGTGTGTGTGTGTGTGTGTGTGTGTGTGTGTGTGTGTGTGTGTGTGTGTGTGTGTGTGTGTGTGTGTGTGTGTGTGTTTTGAGTGGCTTGGTAGTAAAATCCATATATGTTGAGAGAGAAAGGGATACAAATACCTGTGTACATAGACAGCCTGATATTCAGATATACAGACTTAGAGACAAAGAGATAAACAGGAAGAAAGAAAGAAGGAAGAGAGAGAGAGAGAGAGAGAGAGAGAGGTAAATGGCAGAGGGTAAGAGAAAACTGGGAGTGAAGAAATGCAGGAGAAGAGGGTGGGGTCGGAGCAAGAATTAGTAAAGTGGGCTGAAAGGTGTTGCTGGGACGGGAAATATATACGGGGATGGGAAAAAGGAGAAGACGAGATAAACGAAATACAGATAAACATTTCACTTAAAATAAATAATAAATAAAGGAAACCAAACATACATTTCAGCTGACAAATAATAAACAGAGAAAGATGCATTTCAGGTGACACAGTTAATAAGGAGACAGTAATAAAATAGTCACAGATGCATTTCAACTGACACAAATAATAGTAAAAAGACAGAGAAGGATGAATTTCAGCTGACACAGATTTTAAGTAATAGGCTGGCTTAGACATGTATATAAGCTGACTAAACAGTAAACAGACGGACAAAGATATGCACATCAGCTGCCAGAGACAATATTCAAGTGTCATTTGGTTTGCGACTCGATAGTAAACACGATATTTTTATCTGAGACCTAACTCTGCGTGCCTGTCTCACATTATTCAGCCCCTGACACTCCCAGGTTTTAAGTTTTGAAAAAAAAAAAAAAAAAAAAAAGCGAATGCTGATATCTCCCTCGAGACAAGACAATAACAAAACTCGCTAATTGCACTGATAGTGGAAATCCTAGTTTGTCTAAAAATCCTTGAATTTTTCAGGCACCTGAGGTTATTTTATTGTTGTGCATATCTCGGAATGGGTCAGTTCGTGGGCATGGTTACCATTTTCATTCTTTAATTCTCTCGAAACGATAAACAACAATACATACGCAAAATATTAAGACAGTTACTACGGAAGCGTTATTCCAAAACCCTGCACCGAAAAAGTTGGAAAGAGAGTTAACAACAATGAATCGAGAAGTAGCGTGTGGGGAATCTTAGGATTACGTGCTGTACGTGTGGCTCCCGATAAGGATACAAGGCTAAAATTGGTACAAAGCAAAACTGTTTTTCGCAGTTCTATCATTTCCCTAGTACAGCAATACAGAATTATTTGCACACTTCATGCAGCATATATCTTACAGCCTGCGTACTTCACTCAAAAGTTCTAACTACAACGTATAAAATTTTCGACATACAACAGTAAGCGATTTCAGGCATTACGTGTGTAATAGGAGAGGGAATCCATCCGAACTGATAGCACGGCCTTTACAGTTTATAAAAGCAATAACCTCTTCTACCATTGCATTGTTTGCGTCACTAGACACGTTTATGTATCTAACTGAGATAATTTTCGAATTGAAGTCAGTGACGTCAGTAGATTAGAACTCCATAACCACTTTCAAAAATGGAGAATTTTTAAATCGTGCAAAATAATTGTATAGCAACAAAAACAAGCCCTTAATGACATTCTCGTGCACAGAGGATTATCAGAAATTATTTTGGTGCCCCCATTTGAGAACTCTTCACTATGTTCATAAACCCAAGCCAAGAGGTGATGTCAGCGAGGACTAAAACTCAGTTGTATTGATGATATAATGCAGCCCCGTCCTGTCGTCAACCCCCCACACTCTCAGTACCAAAAGCACATTATTCTTAACCTACCACATTTCCTCCGTCATCCACTGTACAGGATCAGTCCAGGGATCATATTTGTAGAAGATCTTACTCATATTTTACAATAAAAGTCTCCACACCAGTTAACTATGACTAAAGACTGTTTCCTTGTTGTATTTGGCCAAGCAAATACTCTCAGTAACTTGGTCATGAAATGTTTGGTAGTTGTATGAAGACAAAAGTATACTAAAGAATTCGTCTACAAAAATTAAATTTTGATAGTTAATATAAACACAAACCCAGGTGAGAGAAGAGAGGAGGAGCAAGGGCTAAGGGTGATTGCAAGACTGGACGTGATTAATGCCATTGTCTGCTCTTTGATTTCTGGGGATATTATATGTGGAGTTACGTCAGCTTCAGAAAAGGGTATGGATAGATGACTCAAAGGGGAAGTAGAATATAAGGTCTGCTTGAGAAGTTATAAAGGAAGAGGGAGAAATAGAAAGGAAAAAAAATGTTAAGCAAGAGAAGGAACAGAAAATTGGATAATCAGACACACGCTACCACGAAGAGGAAAGCACAACTTTAGGCCTGTACAAGTGATGAGAATAACAGAGACGTTGGAGAGATGGAAGAGAAATGCAAGTGAGGAAAAGTGTTCAGGAAGAGAAAGAATAGAAAGATAAACGGTGAGAGATGGAAATGGAGTGCCAGGATAAAAATCAAGACTGAGGAAACGTTTGAAAAACAAGAGGAGGAACACAGGATTAGGATGAGCAGTAGGAGGAGAATGAGTAAGACTGAGGACATGATCACAATCTGACGATGAAACGTTAAAAAAAAAAAAAGGATGAGCAAGTGTGGAGGCAAGCTGAAGAAAAGGGGAGCAGAGGAAACGAAGAAAAATAGTAGCTGAAGGACGAAGAGGGGACGCACTTGAGGTAATCGAAGCAAAAGGAGGAGAAGGAACAAGAGGAGAAGCACCCGGGATAATCGAAGCAAAAGGAGGAGGATTAAACGCAAAATTTGTTGGAAGGGGAAATATATGGACAGGATATACACCGGCTCAGAGGAAGTCAGAGAACTGAAACAAGTCTCGTGAAATGAACAGGGAAACCACAGGGAGAGTGGTTGATGACGAGGGAAAGAGTTACTACTCATTTGCAGTATAATTTTTGCATTTTTAGGAAGGCCATAAAGTTTAACCCCTAATGCTCTGGGGTCTTGGGCACTGAACCCTTCCTGAATGTGAGCATTTTTCCATAAGGTGACTCGTTTCAGCCAATCATTGCTTAGTAATGACAACACCTAGAACTTTCAATAAAAGATCAGAATACTCAGCAATTCTTCACCTCTCCATTGCTAGTGTATGCAGGTCTCTACGTAATGGCGTTGTGGAGGTAGGTGGTGATGAATGAGGTTACTCTGGGGGTCACAACAAGCTAAATTCACACGAGATGAGTTGGTGGCTAGAGCGAGCTGGCTGCGCGCTGGCCTAATGGGACTACATCACTTGCACTTGTTCCCATTCACCCCCTTATCCCACAAGACCTTTCCACTCCTCTTCACCTGCCTATTCAACTGCCCCATGAACGAATCTCTCTTACCCTGTGTGAGCAGCTCGCTCATTTTATTGGCCCAATTCTTCTGGCTGCCCCAGTGTGACATTGTGCCATATATTATGTAGGAGGGATGAATACCAAGACTTATACGTTATGATACACACACAATACTCGGCGCAAAAGATGACTTTTATTTTCACTCGAGCACATTTTCCATACAAGTACTGTGAAAGGCCACTGTCATTTTCACTGGAGCTTGTTCTTTATACCCAAATTCTTCCGTGTCTCCTAGTATCTTATGTATAGAAGATACTTACTTGGATTAGTTCTTACTTCACTATCGGAAAGGCAGTAAGTTCTTTATTGGCTTTTGTCACAACAATTATTTTTATCTACAGTATTGCAAAGGTACTTTGATTTTCATTTGAGCTCTTTGTTTGCATCAAGGATTATACAATGCGATGCAAAGTCACTGTACAGTACATTCCCCAAGAGATCACCTTCACTTTTGCTCCAGCACTTGTTTCTAATTTCAGTACAAAAACACTATACAGTACTAACCACAAGAGATCACTTTACTTTTCCGTCCAAAACTTTTGGTGGTAGGTAGGGAAGCCCATCATCCACTCACTTGATGTAGTGTTGCCTATTTCTTCCCACATGTCTATTATTCTTTTCGGTATTAATCCATCTCTCTCCCTATTTCTCCCATCCTTCCAGTCACTGTTTATTACTCTTCTTTCCACTTCTGGTGGCTCTAAACTGAGTAACAAGCGAACAGGTTACATGTAACTCAGGAAACAATTTATAATGCTGGGTGTTAACCTACAGCCATATGAAGGGGTGACATGGACCCTACTATGATGTCAGTGTTAAGTGGGTAGGAACACAAAACAGCATTCACCTACGAACCAAACTGCCCCAATAATCTCTGCACCTCACCACAGCATGGCACTGTCAGCCACATGGGAACATAATTCACTGCACGGGATGGCCCTTCAGAGGCGGTTGCTTGTCTGCAGTTGATGTGTCTGCTCGATCAGGCAGACTGAGGTATTAGAACAACAACAACTCCAACACTATTTTTCTCTACTGAACGATAAAAAGATTACTGTGCAGTTTTGGTCATAACACTGATTTCCACAACTATAGTTTTCCTTACCCTCTATAGTGCAGATATCTATTTTAGTCTACTATACAATGTTACCTCACTAAAAGCATATTAGTCTTCCATAAAAACTTATTCTCTACATTGAAATTTCCTTTATTTCTCTGTACAAGTTATTTTTTTTCATTCCTCTGTACAAACTTACACTATACTGTATATATGTTACATTTTCTAACAGACCCGATACGTGTCAGGTTGGGACGATGTGGATGGTGGTGAGAAGATGGTGACGCACTGGCTCCGCGAAAGAGATGGGAAGGAGGCTGAGGAGCGGAAAAGGATGGCCAGGACACTTAACTCAACACTCTGGGTAGTAACTTCCCATCTCAGACGTCGTCCCTTCACTCAGTAATGACGTTGCTGTCATCTCTAAATCTCTCGTAATAACATTATCGCTCAACCACTTCCTTTCACGAGTGGGAGGCTTGGCAGGGGTGCAGGTATCGGTGGGCGGCCATACTCAGCAGCAAGCAAATTGGTCTATGGGGGGGGGGGGGAATCATCGTCCCTACCCCTCTAGTTTCCAGAGGAAGACTGGCAGTGTAGCTCACCCACCTCCAGTGTGATTACGTCTGCACTGGGCACCACTGAAAGTATGAACATCAAACACTGTCGGAAAACGCAAAGCGGCACTGTCCATATCCAAGGCGTCCCAAACATCAGTTTTACTCATGTGATGGCTATATCCATCACCCGAACTTTAGGAGTTAAAAAGACAATGTACAGACATAACAGAAAACTGGAGAGAGAGAGAGAGAGAGAGAGAGAGAGAGAGAGAGAGACACACACACACACACACACACACACACACACACACACACACACACACACAGAGTGTGTGTGTGTGTGTGTGTGTGTGTGTGTGTGTGTGCGCGCGCGCTTCAGAGATGCATTCCATTACCGTGGAACATAAGCCTGAAATAATAACATTTGCCTGAAATAATTAATAAGGTGCCGGGTCTGATACAGCATTCATGAACCAGACAGCAAACATACTGTATTCACACACAATTATGCATCTTTATTCCACGTATCAACAATGCTACAAGAACACACACACACACACACACACACACACACACAGCTCCTCAAAACACTGCTCACTAGGCTGTTTGCCCAAAGCACGTAATTACCCTTCCTTTCGCTTCAGGCTGGATTCCTCACAAGGCAGCAGCACAGCAATAGCACATGCTTACATTTTACTAAATTTGGAGTGTCAGTATAACATCTTTGCCATTATCATCAACATCGTTATCAGTATCATCTTTTCTTGTTCTTTTCTTTCTTTCCCTATTTTCTTTCTCATTCCTTCTTCTCCCTTTACTTCTCCTGCTCGTAGTCATGATTGTACTCCTCCTCCTCCTCCTCCTCCTCCTCTTCTTCTTCTTGCACATCTTCTCAGTCTAAATTATATTCTTATTCTTATTCCTTCTCCTCCTCCTCCTCTTGCTCTTCATATTCTTATCCATGTTCTTTTTCTTTTTCTTTTTCCTCCTCCTTCTCCTCCTCCTCCTCCTCCTCCTCATCATCATCATCATCATCATCATCATCATCATCATCACCATCATCTCCTTCTCTCTTGTATTCTCTCTTTCTCCTATTTCTCCTTTGTTTCTTCTTCCGTCTTCTATTTATTTTTCTTCTCTAATTTTTCGTCTTCTCTGTCTTCTTTCTTCTTCTCTTACTGTTTTCTTGTTCTCTTTCTTTCTTTCTTCTTCTCTTTCTTCTTTCTTCTTCTCTTTCTTTCTTTCTTTCTCTTCCCACCTTAGCAGTTTTCTTCAATTAAAATATGAGTAGGAAGTATCTGGGTATTTGCAGGAGGTTGGCCATAGCCCAATTACTCCGGCATACACACGTACACGCACAAGGCCATTTGCTACCCAATGCACACACATGCACGCAAATACGGTACCGGTACACATTCATTTTAGCTCACTGCACATACACACACACACACACACACACACACACACACACACTCACACACACATACATACATATATATATATATATATATATATATATATATATATATATATATATATATATATATATATATAGATAGATAGATAGATAGATAGATAGATAGATAGATAGATAGATATAGATATATAGATAGATAGATAGATAGATAGACCGGTAGATACATACATACATACATTATGTATATATATATATATATATATATATATATATATATATATATATATATATATATATATATATGTATACTCCCTTGCTATGGACTAACGTCTTTTGTTCCTTTGATTTCTTCATATCTTAGTGACAGGAAAATAAGAGTAAAAGTAGATGATAAATATTCCAATCTCCAGTTAATTAACGCCGGCGTGCCGCAGGGATCAGTTCTGGCACCAACCCTATTTCTGGTTCATATTAATGATATCTTATCTGTCACCCACAATCCCATTCACTCATGTGCAGATGATTCAACACTACATAGTTCATTCACACTCTGACATCCATTTACAAAGTCTAATAACTCTACCTCTCAACTCAGTACAGCCATCTCCATAAATCAAGATCTATCTACAATCAGTGAATGGGGACAAAACAACCTTGTCTCTTTTAATGCTAGTAAAACTAATTATATACAGCTTACTAATAGACAGATATTGCCAGATTCGTACATTACCTTCAGTGCTACTAATATTCCCATCTCCAAAAGTATTGAAATTCTTGCCGTCTCACTTAACATTGCCCTCAGCTGGACCTCTCATGTCAGATCACTTGCTAAAACCGCCTCAAAGAAACTTGGATTATTGTACAGAGTCCGTAACTTCTTTGCCGATGAGCAGTTAGCTATAATTTATAAGAGTCATGTGCGCTCTCAGCTTGAATATTGCTCACCCTTGTGGAATGGTTGTGGAGAGGTTGCATTAAGACAACTAGACAAAATTCAGAATAAAGCCGTTAGAATCATTAACAACCCTGCCATTACAAATAAACTACCTCCCCTTCAAGTAAGAAGGAATGTTGCCTCCCTTGCATTATTTTACAGATATTTTTTTGGCAAATGCTCAGACGAAGTTGCGTCCATGGTGTCACCTCTCCATGCCTTCCCTCGTGCTACACGGGCATCTGGTAGCGCTCATGACGAATGTCACTCAGCCATATTGCAGAACTTCTGCCTATCAGAATTCTTTCATTCCCCGAACTGCATCTCTCTGGAACTTGCTTCCCCAGAGTTGTTTCCCTCCAAATTTCAACTCACAACTGTTCAAGTCTAACTGTTACAGATATTTTATGAACAGAGGACACCAGTAATCTGGTGTATGGATTATTTTTTTTACTCATTTGTTTTTCCTTCCTCCGTTCTGTTATTTAATATATATATATATATATATATATATATATATATATATATATATATATATATATACTATAGTACAAGCCATCTGTGTGTGTGTGTGTGTGTGTGTGTGTGTGTATTTTGGGCAGCCGAAACTACACATTCAAATCGCACCAAAATTGGCACAAAAATTGCAAAAAATTCGCTGATGTGATAAAACTTGGTCCCATCTTGATTGGAAAACTTTTACTATATTTTAATGAGCAATCACATTTTGACCAAAAAATGCTGCTCCCGGCACCCGGCGTAGGATCTCCAAAGAAATTTTTGCCCATAGGTACAATTAAAATATACTACAGCAGCATGAGAGCCCCCTGCAGGAGCAAGTGCGAGGGGCCTGGAGGGCCCACAAGCTCTTGTAATATACTATAGCAGTAGCCATGTGTGTGTCTGTGTGTGTGTGCATTTTGGGCAGCCGAAACCACACATTCAAATCACACCAAAATTGACAAAAATCGCAAAAAATTCTCTGATGTGGAAAAACTTGGTCCCATCACGATTGATCAACTTTTACTATATTTAATAAGCGATCACATTTTGACCAAAAAACGCCGCTTCTGGTGCCCAGTCGGTTGCTATGCCCGAGTGGTGAATATCTCAGACTTGAGTATGGACAACTTTGGTTCCATTCCCGAAGCTGCAAATAACACGATCAGCTGGTTAGCTCCAAAAAATCCAAGTGACAACATTAGACTAGAACAGCACGTAAACAGACCAAAACGGGCCCATCGATGTCGCCTTGACAGCCACTAGTGACAACGTTAGACTAGAACAGCACGTAAACGTGAATCGGATTACCTGAAATGATCGCAACGAAAATGCAAAGCGCGAGGAAATGAGTGAGAAACACGAAGTAACGAGTGCAAAGCGCGAGAAAGCTTTAAAGCTCTCACCAGGAGCAAGTGTGAGAGGCTCCGAAGGGCCCACGAGCATTTGTATCTAATTTACTAAAGCACTAGCCGTGTTTGTGTGTGTGTGTGTGTGTTTGTGTGTATATTTTGGCCAGCCGAAACTACACATTCAAATCTCACCAAAATTGGCACAAAAATTGCAAAAAATTCGCTGATGTGAAAAAACTTGGTCCCATCACAATTGAAAAACTTTTACTATATTTATTGACCGATCACATTTTGACTAAAAAACGCCGCTCCTGGTGCCCGGCATAGGATCTCTGTACAATTTTTTGCTCACAGGTACAACTAAAGTATTTCGGACTCGCGTTCGGACAATTTGGGTTCCATTCCCGAAGCTGCAAATAACAGGATCAGTTGGTTAGCTGCAAAAAATCCAAGTGACAACCTTACTCTAGAACAGAACATAAACGCGAGAGCCCTCCGCAGCAGCAAGTGTGAGGGGCCTGAAAGACCTACAAGCACTTGTCCAATATACTATAGCAGTAGCCATGTGTATGTGTGTGTGTGTGTGTGTGTGTGTGTGTGTGTGTGTGTGTGTGTATGTATTTTGGGCAGCTGAAACTACACATTTAAATCGCACCAAAATTGGCACAAAAATCGCAAAAAATTCACTGATGTGAAAAAACTTGGTCCCATCACTCTTGAAAAACTTTTACTATATTTGATAAGCGATCAAATTTTGACCATAAAACGCTGCTCCCAGTGCCCGGTCAGTTGCTGTGGCTGGGTGGTTAATATCTTGGACTTGCGTTCGGACAACTTGGGTTCCATTCCCGAAGCTGCAACTAACACTATCAATTAGTTAGCTGCAAAAACTCCAAGTGACAACGTTAGACTAAAACAGCACAAACGGACCATCATGGGCCATTCAATGTCGCCTTGATGGCTGAAAGTGACAACATTAGACTAGAATAGCATATAAACATGACTCAAATTACTTGAAATGATCGCAATGCCCAAGCAAAGCACGAGGAAATTAGTGAGAAGCATGAGGAAACGAGTGTGAAGCACAAGAAAGTGAGCACACAGAGCGACAGCCCTCCTCAGGGGCAAATGAGAGAGGGCCCAAAGGGCCCATGAGCACTTGTAATATACTATAGCAGTAGCTGTGTGTGTGTGTGTGTGTGTGTGTGTGTGTGTGTGTGTGTGTGTGTGTGTGTGTGTGTATTTGGGGCAGCCGAAATTACACATTCAAATTGCACCAAAATTGGCACAAAAATCGCAAAAATTTCGCTGATACGACAAAACTTGGTCCAATCACGATTTAAAAACTTTTACTATATTTAATGAGCGATCAGAGTTTGACCATAAAACTTTGCTTCCGGCGCCCGGTCAGTTGCCGTGGCCGAGTGGTTAATATCTTGGACTTGCGTGTGGACAACTTGGGTTCCATTCCCGAAGCAGCAAATAACACAATCAATTGGTTAGCTGCAAAAAATTCCAGACAACGTTAGACTAGAACAGTAAATAAATGGACCATAGTGGGCTCTTCGATGTTGCCTTGACGGCCGATAGTGACAAAGTTAGGCTAGAACACCACATAAACGTGACTCGGATTACCTGAAATGATCGTAACGTACGTGCGATGAGCGAGGAAACGAGTGAGAAGCACAAGGAAACAAGTGCGAAGCACGAGAAAGCAAGTGCTCAGTGCGAGAGCCTTTCACAGGAGCAAGTGCAAGAGGGCCTGAAGGGCCCACGAGCACTTGTATATACATTTTATATATATATATATATATATATATATATATATATATATATATATATATATATATATATATATATATATATATATATATATATATATATATATATATATATATATATATATATATATATATATATATACATGTAGCTAAAAGATAACGGACGAAATCGATTACTTCATTTGCGTATGTATAGTAGCAATACTATGTACACAAATAAATACAGTAGTAAATTGAGGATAAGAGGAGGAGTTCTAAGAATGGGTGTTCTAGTGGCAAGAAAGACAGTAGAGTTGGAGCTTGAAGATAATTGCCCCCAAACTTGCTAGGTAGCATTCAGTGGAGAGATGGAATATATTTCAGAAACGAAATGGCGAGTAAATAAAGCAGATGGTTAATGTTAAATACTTTGGTTTGATGGTAACAGAAAAAGATGTTTATGTTGAGGGGGCTGGTAAGACGGTAAAGGCAGACTGAGAGAGGTGGCGGTGTTTATCTGGAGTGGTGTGCATCAAGGAATGCCGCAAGAACTGAACACTAAAATCTACGAAACAGTGATAATGCCGGAATTAGACCTAGGCAGTAAGGATGAAAGCAAAGAAGAAACCTGAAAGGATGACTATGAGAATGCTCAGGTGGATGTCTGGCGCTCCACTCAGAGACAGGCTTAGAAGTGAGGAAATGAGTTGGATAGCAGGTGTGGTGTGTATCAGTGAGATCAGAGTAGTAAGGCTGAGATGATGCCTAGGTGGAGAGATGTGGATGACAGAGCTATGAGAGATGCTGGGCTCATGGAGGGCGATGTCATGGATAGACAAATGTGGTGGTTGACTGGTGATATCATACCGCAATAACAGGGAATGGCTATTAATGGATAAAATAAATACAGTCTATCTCCATTTCTCCATTAAGAAACAGAAGCTTAAAATAATTTTGTATAAGTAATATAGAAACAAAACGTCACAGCATCTGGGTATCTCTCTGGAGTCCCTATTTCTTTTCAGTTTTATAATATCATTGTACATGTGGGAAAATTAAGCAGAACAGCTAAAATTTCATCATCCACAGGACTCTATTGTACGTATGAAATTACGTAATGACATGACGTCTCTCATATCCAAGACCAAGTTGCATTTGCAGTTCCACGCAAATGAGAGAGAGAGAGAGAGAGAGAGAGAGAGAGAGAGAGAGAGAGAGAGAGAGATTGTCTTGCGGTCATTGGCGTACCTGGGGGGCGGGGGGGGGCTATTTGAAACTGCCCCCCTGGCCCCCAATTGAGGGGGGCCCCAAAAAGCATTAATAATTTATAAGCTTTTTTATTAATATTTAAAAATATATATATTTATCATCCCTACAATCCCGGCTGAGATATTAAATAAGTTTTGAGAATATGGGGGGCTAGGTTCTTTGCGGGCCCCCCCTCCTGGAGGGGGGCCCCACAAAGAACCTAGCCCTCAGGGCCCCCAAATCTCTAGGTACGTCTCTGCATGCGGTTCTCCATGCCTTTGCTGCCTCCAAGACCAATGACATAAGTTACCTCCATTCTCTACACCATCAAACGATGGCTAATTTTATGTGCGTGAACTGACAAGACTCATGTACTTCTTCGTTCTAGTCCATTGGCTGGGAGGGTTTTCGTGTGCATAAAATGTGCCCGAGTATACTGTTGAAATTCACAAACTAAAACATTTTAAGTAGCATAAAAGTTAGGGTAGTCAATCTGCATCATGGTAATAAAGGATGAAATAGCATAATATGGTTGGTATTTGAAATACCCGCCATAACAGCAGAACACCGCCAAGGCATGATGACACCTTCCCCAGGAGGAGACCACGAAGGGGCTCTGAGGGCACGTGCGCTGCCCAGGCAGTACGTACCTATGTCCCATACTACCTTGAGCCCTTATTCCCCAGAACAGACCCAGCGAGGACATTGCAGTCCGGGTGGATTGCCCTCCAGCTGGACCAGCCCTCGCCAGATTCGTGGTGGGGCTGATTCTTCAGTCCCAAGCAGCACGCAAGTGACGGCCTTCAGCTGCACAAAACCAGTGACGGCCTTCAGCCGCACAAACCCAGAGACGACCTTAAGCCGCTCAAATGCTGCAAACCCCCCCCCCTCCCCTGCAAAAACCGGTGACGGCCTTCAGCCGCACCTGGGGAGAGAAGGTACCACCCCCTCTCCTTCTACAGCTGTCTCCGGAAGCTGGACTTCGGTGACAGCCTTCAGCCGCACCTCAACTGCCATCAACTCCCCTCACAGGATACCAGTGACGGCCTTCAGTCGGACCTGTGGACAGGGGACGGCCTTCAGCTGCACTTAGCCCACAGTCCTGTCAGGAAGTAGGGCCCCGGTGATGTCCTTCAGCCGCGCCGACAGGAAAGGGACGGCCATTAGCCGCCCTCCTCCTGTTGCCCACGGGACCTCGGCGATGGCTGTCAGCCACGCCAGGGAGAGACACCCCACCAAACGTCTCTCGTCCCCTGTGACTTCCCCCGTGGAGGACGATCCTTGCTCAACTCCACCCTCAGGTAGCCAAGTGAGATGCCCTTCCATTTCTCCCCACAGAGGCAGCCCCCAGGAGGAACTTTCTTGGCTTGAGGAGGTTTGTTGAGGCCCTGTAGCGACCCCAGGAGTGTGTGCAGTTCAGCCAGTGCCAGGGGAAGACAACCAGCTGACAGCCACAGACTCCCCGTGACGGTGGCCCGATGGAAGGGAGACTGCAGCCGCTGGACTCCCAGAGGTGCCCCTGCGACCCTGGGGCACAGCCTCCCCAGCCCCAGACGATGGCGATCCTCTCCCCATGGTGGGCGCAGACAAGTGCGCCTGCTTACCCTTTTATTGGCCCGAGCCCCAAGGACCAGACTCCTTGAGACTCCACGAGAGGAGGTCCTCTCACTACGCTGTCCAATAGCCCACTAAGGATGACGTCGCCCCTGAGGTTTTTTTTTTTTTTTTTTTTTTTTTTTTTTTTTTTTTATGCGAGGAAGAAGGAACCAAAGGCCATGAGCCCGCAGTAACAGTTCCCTCCAAGAGAAAAACAAAATACAATAGAGAGCCAAATTCAAGATCCGATCATTTTGAGATGCCTGGACACACTGCGTTTGAAAGACTGGAGATCATAGGCAGGAGGAAATACAGACAGAGGGAGACAGTTCCAGAGCTGACCTGTTGCATGAATGAAAGACTGGGAGTAACGGTTAACTCTTGCATTAGAGAGTTGGACAGAAAAGGGATGAGAGTTTGCTGCCAGACGGGTGCTACGCGCCCGTCGTAGAGGTGGAGGAATGCAAGCAGACAGTTCAGAGGAGCAGTGACCATTAAAGTAGCGATAGAAAAGAGATAAAGATGCAACAGTGCGGCGAAGAGACAGAGGTTGAAGGGAGTCAGTAAGAGGAGGAGAGTTAATGAGACGAAAAGCCTTTGACTCCACCCTATTGAGAAGAGCTGTATGTGGGGAGCCTCCCCACACATGAGAGTTGTACTCCACACAGGGGCGGATAAAACCCCTGTATAGAGTCAACAATTGTGCAGGGGTAAAGAAAGAGCGGAGTCGGCTTAGCACACCCAATCTCTTGGAAGCAGATTTTACAAGAGATGCAATATGATCTTTCCAAGATAAGTCCCGAGTAAATGAAACCCCAAGCATGTTCAAGGATGATGCAGGATTAATCTGAATATTATTAAACATTAGTGGGTATACCTGTGGAAGATTTTGTCGGGTTGATAGGTGTAAGAACTGAGTCTTAGAAGCATTAAAGACAACCATATTATTTTTACCCCAGTCAGAGATATGAGCCAAGTCAGACATTAGGTGTGCCATAGCCTCATCCCTTGTTTCTTGAAGTAACTGTTGAGATGGGTGTTGCGGGAACCGAATGGAAAGGTGAAGGGTGGAGTCATCAGCGTATGAGTGGATAGAGTTAGATGTACAGCTTAGAAGATCATTGATGAATAAAAGGAAGAGAGTTGGTGATAGGACAGAGCCCTGAGGAACACCACTGTTGATAGATCTAGGAGAAGAACGATGGCCGTCTACGACAGCAGCTATAGAACGACCAGAAAGGAAGCTAGCGATGAAGGTACAGATAGAAGGATAGAAACCGTAGGAGGGCAGTTTGGAAATTAAAGATTTATGCCAGACTCGATCGAAAGCCTTTGAGATGTCAAGTGCAATGGCAAAGCTTTCGCCAAAGTCCCGAAAGGAGGATGACCAGGAGTCTGAAAGGTAGGTGAGAAGATCGCCAGTGGAGCGTCCCTGACGGAACCCATACTGACGATCGGAAAGAAGGTTGTGATAGGAAAGATGCCTTAAAATTTTTTTATTAAGAATTGACTCGAAAACTTTTGAAATACAGGACGTTAAAGCAATTGGACGATAGTTGGAGGGTTGGGAGTGGTCACCCTTCTTTGGGACTGGCTGAATGAGAGCAAACTTCCAGCAAGAAGGAAAGGTACAAGTTGACAGACAAAGGCGAAATAGTTTGCCTAGGCAGGGTGTAAGCACAGAAGCACAGTTTTTGAGAACAACAGGAGGGACCCCATCAGGCCCATATGCCTTGTTAGTACTGAGGCCAGTAATGGCAGAAAATACATCAACTGAAGAAATTTTAATGTCAGCCATGAGGAAGTCAGAGGGGGGAAGTGATGGAGGAACAGCACCGGAATCGTCTAAGGTGGAATTGGAGGAGAAAGTCTGTGCAAAGAGATCTGCTTTATCAGTAGAAGAAGTAGCTACAGAACCATCAGAGTAGAAAAGAGGAGGGAAGGATGATGAGGTAAAGTTGTTAGAAAGATTTTTGGCAAGGTGCCAGAAGGAGCGGGAAGAATTCGAGTTGGAGAGTTGAGAGCATTTAGTATGGATGAAATTATTTTTAGTAGAGCGAAGAACAGACTTAGCACGATTCCGGGCAGAAACGTAAAGATTATGTGATTCAGGGGTGGGTTGGCTCCGGTACCTTTTGTAGGCCTTCTCCTTGTTGCGGACAGCATTAGAACAAGCGTGATTAAACCAAGGCTTTCTTGCGTTAGTCAAAGGATATGAGAAAGGAATGTATGCTTCCATGCCCGAGAGAATAACCTCCGTAATGCGCAAGGCACACTCAGATGGCTCATGGCCATGGAAGCAATAATCATTCCAGGGAAAATCAAAGAAGTACTGCCTGAGGGCCTCCCAGTCCGCAGCTCCAAAATGCCAGAGACGACGTTTCCCTGGAGGGTCCGCAGGCCGTACTGGAGCGATAGGACAGGTTAAGGTAATAAGGTTGTGATCGGAGGAGCCCAACGGAGAGAAAAGATTAACAGAGTAAGCTGAAGGATTAGTTGAGAGGAAGAGGTCAAGTATGTTGGAGCTCTCTCCAAGGCGGTCAGGGATACGGGTAGGGTGCTGTACAAGCTGCTCTAGGTCATTAAGGATAGAAAAGATGTAGGCTTGTTCACCAGGTGGATCCGTGAAAGGAGAGGAGAGCCAAAGGTGGTGGTGAACATTGAAATCTCCAAGAATGGAGATTTCAGAGAAAGGAGAAATGGACAGAATGTGTTCCATCGTAGAAGTAAGATAGTCGAAGAATTTTTGATAGTCAGTAGAATTAGGGGATAAGTAAACAGCACAGATATATTTAGTCAGAGAATGACAGGAAAGCCGAAGCCAGAGAGTGGAGAATTCAGAAGAATCAAGTTCAGGAACACGAGAGCAAGATAAGTCGTTGCGTATGTATACACAACAGCCACCTTTGGCTTTGAAATGAGTATAGAGAAAGTAGGAGGATACAGAAAAGGGTTTGCTGTCAGTTGCCTCAGACAGCTGAGTCTCCGTTAGAAAAAGAAGGTGAGGTTTAGAGGAGGAGAGGTGGTGCTCAACAGAGCGAAAGTTAGATGAAAGGCCGCGAATGTTGCAGAAATGAAGAAGAAGAGAGTCAGACAGTGGTTCCAGGCACCTCGAGTCGTCACCGGGAGAGGGGCAGATGGCGGGGGCATTTATGGTCCCCCCCCCTGGGGACTCCGAGGCTAGGTGAATTGACGCCATTTTGGTAAATTTTGAATAGGAAGTGTAGTGTGTACTGTGCATGTAGTTTGGTGAAGCTAGATAGAGAAATTTGTACTGGAGAGCATGCTGGCCTACTCTCTGTGTAACTGAGACACTGAAAAAGTTCAGCAAAGGGGGATGGTCAGGAACTAGTCCTGAGGGCTGATGAAACGGGAGCTCCAGCACTCCCTGTCATCAGCTTTCCATCCACCTCGGGAGTACTGCCCTGCTCGACTGGTGCTACAGTCTACTCCGTGTCCCCTGAAGGAAGGAACACCTGATGGGACTCCTCCTACACCTGGCTGACACATGTAGAGCCCAGGACATCCGCAGCCCAGTTGGAGCCCTCTAGTCTACCTAGTGCCTTTGTGATTGAAGTGTACTGTGTTGTACTTGTACCCATATTGTATACTGTGTGTAGAATTTAAGATAATGTACATGCAAAGTCGTTGCCCAGAGTTTTTATGCCCTGTTCCTCTCATAGTGTGCTCTAGCTCCGGTCTCGAAAGAGAATCCCAGCTCAATTGCTGGTATTACTTGGACAAGTCGGCCTAAAAACACCCAACATAACAGTATTTATAAATAAAGTAGTTATAAAAAAAGGGCATGAAAATGGATCATTATCTCTGACTGGAAAAAAGAAAGACGTAATATAGACCAGGAACTATAATAAAGTGTAAAAAAATAATACTCGAAAATACATAAATTTAGGTTCACATGGGATTTTAAGGCATTAGTATTGCATTAAAAATATTAAATGCATTTGTACGAACTCAAACTGATGACAAATTTAAGCCTTTAAAAACATTAAACATTCTGATAACCCAATAGCCTAGTCACAAAAGCAAAGAAAATCTATCCACAGAACTAATCTGAGAGTATTCCAGAATATACACAAACCAAGGAAATGTAGAAAAGGTCCCGGAAAATTGTTTAAAACAAAAGATAATTGCTGTCAACAAAGTGCCATAGAAGTTGCTCGAGCTAGGGGTATCCCAGAGAAGGAGTTATTGCAGTATGACTTAACAACATAATGATAATGTGGGTATCTTGAAGAAACCTGCAAAAAGTTCTCTTGTCAATGAACTAAATGAAAAGCTTCCTGAGAAGAATGTCCAAACTCCACAAACAAAGGAATGCTTACATACAACATATATAGTGGACTTGATGGCTACTGTGCAGAAGATGAAAACAAAACATCTCAGCACTTTTGGAGACTTCCATGATGCTGTACTGAACTACATCAAAATGTCAGCCACGTATGCTAACACAATTGATTGGTCTTTCACTCATACACTGATAAGTCAGATAAAGACTCTGAAAAGAGTAGACATCAGATCACTTCTCCCACTGAACTGAGTAAGATCAAAGAAGAGCCGCCATTACAATTAGAAACCAAAAAATTCTCGGGCTCCAATTAAAAACAAAAAATCTTCCAGTGCTTACTTCATGAACAAGCTGTACCTACAGCTAATGAAAAATTACCATCTGTATGCTTGGTAATAAGCCACATTTCAGGTGAGAGGGCAGTGCTTTGCCAAGGTGTGTTTGAAGGCTCTTCAACAGTTATCCCTGCGCTAAATGTTGACACTGAATACACGTATAATTCCTCATGTGATGCATGCTGTTCAGAGAGGAACCTCCAGGATCATAGTTTTGTCCCCTGACACTGATGTTTTTGTAAGGTTAATGTACTACTGGGATGAGTTTAAATCTTCTGGGCTTTTAGAGCTTTGGGTGAAGAGGGGTCATGGTGACTCAATAAGCCATATTCCTATACACGTTTTGGCAATGATTGATTATGTGTGTGTGATGAAAGGATGCGAAGATGTGTAATGGATGGAAGAGCTTATAGAGGCTGGGGGAGTGGACTTTCTGACCACTACTTCGTGGTGGCCAGAATCAAGATCCAAGTAAGATGGAGAAATAGAAGTGAAGGATGGGAGGAAGAAGTAGTTGCAAGGAGAGTGGAAAGGTTACAAGAGGATGAGAAAAAGGCAGAATATAAGAAAGAAGTGGAGGAACGATTGGATAAATATCAATTGGAGCAGATGGGGGATGTGAACGGTGTGTGCAAGATATTCACAGAAGAAATATGTGCAGCATGTGATGTGGTGTGTGGGGTGAATAGAAGACGGAAGGGGGTGCAAGAGACAGCATGGTGGAATGAAGAGGTGAGACAGGCTGTGGCACAAAAGAAGAAAGCATACAGTGAATAGTTGAGAAATAGGGGTGTGGAAGAAGTTGAGAGGCGGAAGAGAGAGTTATATGTAGAAAAGAAGAGAGAGGTGAAATGATTAGTAAGAGAGAGTAAGCAGAGAGTGGATAGGGAATTTGGAAGGAATATGAGTGTAAAGTGGAGGGACTGTAAGAAAATTCTCTGGAAAGAGGTGAAGAGAGTACGACAGGGTGGCAGCAGTGAAGTTAGTAGGAGAGTGAAAGATAAAAATGGTAGATTACTAGTGGAGAAGGGAGAAAAAGTGAGCAGATGGAGAGAACACTTTAATGAATTGTTGAACATAGAGAATGACAGTAATGCGAGTATAAGTGGCTGGGGAATGGCTGGGAGAAGGAGGGAGGTGAGAAGACATGAAGAAAGTAGGACAGAAGTTGTGGAAGCAATGAAGAAAGTCAAATTGGGGAAAGCTCCAGGAATTGATGGAGTGTGGTGAAATACTGAAGCCTGGGGTAGAGAAAGTAGTAGAATGGATGTGGAAGATGTGCAGATTGGCCTGGGAGGAAGGTAGAGTCCCAGAGGATTGGGAGTCAGGTATAATTATTCCCTTGTACAAAGAAAAAGGGGAAAAAGAAGTGTGTGGTAATTATAGAGGCATTTGTCTTCTTAGTGTAACAGGAAAAGTATACGGTAGGATACTTATTGACAGTTAGGGAAATAACAGAGCAATTAGTTGGAGAAGAACAGGGAGGATGTAGGAAGGGAAGAGGTTGTGTAGATCAGATATTCATTCTTAGATCTTTAGTGGAAAAGTTTCTAGAGATGGGAAAGAGGTTGAATGTGGCCTTCATGGATTTGGAGAAAGCATATGACAAGGTGGATAGACCGGGATTGTGGAAAGTATTAAGAATATATGGAGTAGATGGGAAGCTGTTGAATGCTGTGAAGAGTATGTATGATGGTGCTAGGGCTGCAGTGCGTGTGGATGGTGAACTGAGTAAATTTTTCTCTTTGATGGTTGGGTTGATACAGGGATGTGCCATGTCTCCATGGTTGTTTAATCTGTACATGGATGGGGTAATAAAAGAGATACAAGGTAGGGCAGTGGATGTTGGAGTGGCCCTTGTGAGAGAGGAAACTCCCTGTACTGTTGTTTGCAGATGATACTGTGTTGTTAAGTGAAGACGAAGGGGAGCTGCAAGGCTTCGTGGATGAGTTTGGGAGAGTGTATAAGAAACGGAATCTGAAGGTGAATGTAGGGAAAAGTAAAGTGATGGTCTTTGAGAGAGATGAAGTCAGTGAATGTACAATGAGGCTGGATGGTAAGGAAATGGAAAATGTGAGTACGTTTAAGTACTTGGGGAGTGTGGTGAGTAAGGATGGAACTTTAGAGGGTGAAGTGCTTGAAAGGGTACAGCAAGGAAGAAAGGTTGCTGGTTCCTTGAAAGCAGTGATAAGAAACAGGGAAGCGAGCATGGAAGTGAAAAAGTTACTACATGACAGTATTGTGATACCAACTCTAACGTATGGAAGTGAAGCTTGGACGTTGTTGGAAGGACACAAGTCAAGAGTGACAGCAGTGGAAATGAGTTATTTAAGAGGAGCCTGCGGAGTCACATGGAGAGACAGACTGACAAATGGGGATATAAAGGAGCGTTGTGATGTGGATGTGGATGTGATAGGAAGCGTTAGGAGGAACATAATGAGGTGGTTTGGCCATGTGGAGAGGATGACGAGGAGAGTGTATGTGAGTGAGGTGGAGGGGGAGAGATGGAGGGGGAGGCCGAGGATGAGATAGATGGATGGAGTGGGGAGGTGTATGAGAGAGGGGGGTGTGAGTTGGGAGCAGGGCAGTGATCTGGCGGGGGACGGCGACGTGGAGGCGATTTGTTTGTGGCCACCCCGTACGGGATTGGGGCGTCTGGCAATAGATAGATAGATAGACGTTTTGGATTCTGTTGGAGGACTAGACCTCTGTAAAGTATTGCCTGCTCTTCACATTTAATCAGGTTATGATTACACAAGTAAAGTTTGAACTAAATGTTCAACATTGAGAGCACACCCGGACCACTTCTTGAAAGGTTTTGGACTAAGCACTGATGATTTCAATCTTGAAAAGATGATTGAAATGAGTGACGAATACCTTGCGCAGGTGCTGAAAAATGGGACCAAATGCAAAAGTATGAATTAATTCAGAAATCATATGTACCATCATGGTAAAGGGCTGAATATAGAGGAGCTACCTCCAATTAGCAATGCCATAAGACATCATATTTTAAGAGCATATTATAGAACTTATCAGATGTTCTCTCTTCTGTCTAGTCAACCACAGTCATTAGAGCCCAGTCATTTTGCATTTGAGGAAGTTGATGAACTCTTAATGCCATTAGTTGGGCTCAGACCTATACCGAAAGAGTATGCTATGTGTTGCAATTGTGTAAAATGTGTAAATATTAGGTGAACCTGTAGGAGGAAAGAGAGACCACGCTGTAAATTTTGCAAATGTCAAAAGGAAAAACTTGATTCTGACACATTGGGGTGTATGTACATTTAAATGTCTTACTTATACAGGTATGATGAGAGATTATATTATATATGTCCTTTACAAAGAGATTCGTTACTTCTGTCAATGAAGTTAGAGAACTGTGTTCACAAAACCCACACTGGTAGAGGAAATGTACATTATCCAGACAGTTTCACTGAAGTGTGCCACCCTCCTCAGTGGTGAGGAGATGAGAAATTAGTTATGAAAAAAAAAAAAAAAATCTCTTGAATGTACAGATGTCATTACCATAGAAGAGAGGAGAGATTTTTTTTTTTTTTTTTTGTTAATTGAGGTGAGTTTGCCTTACTCTTTTAAAGGGAATGGTTACATTATAGTTAAATATGATTATAACAGGAATTTATATTTAGTACCAGCGTGTTATACTAGCATGTGAATTACATGGCTACATAAAATCCGTCTTTTTTTTTTAGTTTTTTTGCTAGATATTATTATTAAATTATAAGTAAGTCTTCTGCGTATTCATATATATAATGATTATGCATTTGCAGTGGCCAGAGAAAACTGAATGTACAACTGTCGTTGCCAAAGAAAGAAGAAATAATATATTTTTTTACTTATTTGCGGTGATGGTGCCTTATATATGTATATCAGCTGCATTGTAATTAAATATGATTATATGTATATAGAATATTTAGTACCTGCATGTGATATTAGCCTTTGAACTATCAATATAAAGTGCATGTTTCTTGTTTTCCGATTATAGGTATTAAAATGCCATAGAAGTAAGTCTTTTTTCTTTTTTTTCCCCTATAGGGGTAAGAAAAATGGCTACGCGAATAAGCTCCTTTTCTGACTTATTGCTAGTCTAACAAAAGTCTACCCTCAATTTTTTGTAATGTTTAATGGCACAGTTTATTAATGTGAAGAGCAACTTACGGCACATTTCATGCGCATGACCTTCCCAATACAGGCAAAGGACTATTTCCCCTCAGAGTATGATGTACTGTTTACCCTGAATAAATTCCACTCATTTTGCGTGTAACTTAAATTTGCAAGCTGCAAAATGCGTCAAACAAAATATTTTGTGACAATACTTTATATTGTTTAAATTCTCATGCAGAACTTTTTCCACTCTTTGTTTTTTTCTTACTAATCTATTTTGGCTGATGATGGATTATGGATAAGCAGAAACGCCTTGATTAAACGATAAAAATCACGGTGTTGGTTTTACTGTTTGTTATGAGGCTCCGGATCCTAACCGGAGATGGCATTGTAGGCTACATCTCTCTCTCTCTCTCTCTCTCTCTCTCTCTCTCTCTCTCTCTCTCTAACACACACACACACACACACACACACGCACGCACGCACGCACGCAAGCAAGCGCGTGTGTGTGTGTGTGTGTGTGTGTGTGTGTGTGTGTGTGTGTGTGTGTGTGTGTGTGCGTGTGTGTGAGTGTGTGTGTGTGTGTGTGTGTGTGACATATAATGAATGCGACACAAACTCATTCCCCTTCCTCCTATATTACAGATAGCAAACAATACTTTTTATGGTAATTACATCCATACCCATTAATTATGTTGCTCGCAGAGGTACGCAGGTTGTGCTAAGTGTACGAGAACACACACACACACACACACACACACACACACACACACACACACACACACACACACACACTTTCTCTTCACGGACATATACATTAACATAAACTCATAAACAAAGACAACTACTCTTTATTAGCTCCGTTCTGCTTTGTGTGCTTCTTTCTGATTCATAACCGCACCTGTGTCTGAGTTAGTTTATATTGTTGTAAAAAAATACAGGCAAAGCACTTACCAGCACCATTATGACATTATGCACTGCCGTATATGAAGCCTGGAAATCGCATATCTTACTAACTACTCTAGAGTGTAATTAAGCACTTAAACCCGTCCGAGGCTCCTGAGACGTATCAGAATCTTGAATTACGTCAATCTCTCTCTCTCTCTCTCTCTCTCTCTCTCTCTCTCTCTCTCTCTCTCTCTCTCTCTCACACACACACACACACACACACACACACACACACACACACACACACACACACACACACACACACACACACACACACACACACACACACACACACTCACACTCACCTGCCCATGATAATCTTTACCGGGGGCTGCACCAGCTAAGGCCACTACATCATACTCACCTGCAAGATGAGAAAAATTTATATAAGTAGACAATTAATTCGGGGGAAGATATTACAAAATGATTTGATGCGATAGTTACTTTTTTCTTGCGGTTGCTTATCTGTCTTCCTTTCGCTGTCTGCATGTTGGTATGTCTTACCGAGTGTCTCACTCTCCTATTAACATTTCATATATCTCTTTCTCACTACTGTTCTTCATACACTTAGTGTTGTTTTTTTCACTGTGATCCTCTTCACTACGAGACAAACTTTAGGTCATCTCACAGTATCTTGAATATAATATTCACAAACGCCGTCGTAATGAAAATGTTAATGGAAATGATTCTGACACCCCTCACTCTGGTAGGTCTCCTTGAAAAGGAAAAAAAATAGATTAGAGGTAGGATTAATTAGATGCAATAGTCTATCATAGTGGTTCTGGATAATTCGTATTAATGTCAAAATCACGATAATTGTGAGAAAAAAATAACTCTACCCAGAGTAAATTACAGCATTAAGCTATTATCGCTGGCCTTATTGCTAAAAAATCCCATTGCTGGATTAGTGAGAAAATTAATCACATTACAAAAATCTGCCATTTTTGACTCCCAATAATCATTATGTAATCGTTAATTTGATTATCCATTTAAAGCAGAAATAAAATTACTTTCACATCCGATGAGGGTTACAGCTCCACAGATTGACACACTGAATAATTGACTCCTTTGCAGAGTAAGTATACTTATTTTTATAAGGTCTTATAATTCCCCAACAACCATTAGATATACAAAATAATTATTCTATTTTGTTTTCACTGTACTACCTCATAGCTGCTGAAACAAAATCCACTGGCACTGAGAGAACATGGAGATTATTGCTTCCAACTTATACATTTTCAGTGATTCACGGATGTAGCCAGGCAGCTAAGGTGCTTTGATGCGAGAGCCTTGGCAAAATAGTTAAATGAAAACTTTTTACCATGAAGACAAGAATTTCATCTCCATTAAAACAGGAAAGTGGTCTTAAAACGAGATCAATCCACAGACAGCAAAACAGGTTTATGTATGGCATAACTCATGATTTTTAATTTTTCTATACACTAAAGCCACTAACGATTTCAAAACAAGGGGTGATCTATTGACATGAATTAATGGTGGTTGACCTTCCAAGCAAATGGCTGGACTGCGGTGTTTCTGCCTGTCTTATCGCAGCAGCAGAGCCAAAAAATGATCCTGAACACACTAACACAGAGACGAATGACGACTGGTAGACACCGAGTGGTTGAAAAGCTATGGCCTTTGCTGTCGCTTGCCTGATGCCCATACGTTAATACAGAAAGAACTTCTAATGTAAGTAATCCCTATATGAACTGACATTAAACTGTATTTACCTTTTTTAATACACTTTCCTTAACATTTCCAATATCCTATTATCCTTATTAAATTCTTTACTGAAAGAGATTTATTTTATAATTATATATATATATATATATATATATATATATATATATATATATATATATATATACACAGTATGTGTGTGTGTGTGGGGGGGGGAACAGCCACAGACATTGGTCGCGGCTGGTGAGCTATGGGTCCCAGGTCCCGTGCCTGGATCTGAGACTGTGCAGGTGTGCGGGTCATGTGGTCCGTCTGTTCCTTTATTTACCCGACCTGCGACAAAGAGAAGGAGTGACAACGAAATCAACACTGTGGCTATCAAGTCTCCCAAGGGTTAAAAAGTGGCATCGTGAAATATATGAAGTTTTAAGGGTATAGCGTGGAAGTAATAACCTAGAGACACTAAGTAGGAGGTGGGTGGATGTCTTTTGCGTCCAGGAAGTCAGACTTAGGGGAGGGACAGATAGTCTGATGGCTGAGAGAGACTGTAGGTATGAGTGTAGACGGATATCCTGGTGGCGTTCTGTTGGTTGAGGAGAAATGGGTGGAATGTGTCATTAATGTAATGAGGCTAAATGAAAGGAGTATAGCAGTGATAATATTGTTAACTTAACAAATTATTTCAGTACTATCGGCGTATGTTCCACAAGTTGGCTTGGATGGTGTAAAATATATAAATAAATGAAGAGAGAGAGAGAGAGAGAGAGAGAGAGGAGGGGGGGCTTGTTCCGAGGGGACCGCAACTTGCACAGGAAGAGCAATATCAGTGTTGCAACAAACAAAATCTTTATTGTGTCCAGACATTTCTACATAATGAACTATAGCATCTTCAGTACATCTAAAAACATATAAAATGACCTGCAGGTGCATAAAATCCTACAAGAACTGTTTGAGCTTGAGCTCATCGTACATATAAGAAACAAAAAACATAGTGTTAAATTACATGGGGACTTATACAATATATTTAAAGGGACATTAGACTGACAGTTGTTTAGGGCCAGTTTTCCTATAAATATGAATGGATTCTAGTATTCTGAGATTCTTATTGTCATATGTATCTATTATACAGAAGGTTTTAGGATCGGCAGAAATATTACAATGATATGATCCATGCCGCTGAGTGTGAAGGGTCGCTCACAGGGAGACCTGACCTACTCCACTGACCTCTTAGGTCGTCAACCCAAAGCCTGAAAGCTCGTATTGTGCTTCCAATATACCCTGTATGGCAACTAGGGCACTTGTATTCATAAACGATCGACGTGCGGAGGGTGGTCGGTAGTCTGTCTTTGTATTGACAAAATGGCTGAATCTTAAAATCCTTCCTATGAACAAGTCGGAACTTTATTTGAGGATAGATATTAGAACACTTATCTTTGAGTGCCTTCTCTATCTTCTATAACACAGTGCCAAGACAAGGTAGAGATAGACTCATTTCCTCCTTACTCACTGTATATATAAGTTGCCTTGAATTGTAAATTTTGGCTTAGAAATTTTGAACACAATTATCAAAATGAACAGAATTGAATCCATTAAGACCAAAATATTACCTCCAAATATGTAAATCTACTTATGGAATAGGTTGTAAATAGAAGTCGCGATATTAGATCTATACAAAACGTTCCAATGAACTTTCAAACTAAATGTACAATAACTGAAAAAAATATATATATTACCCAAACCCGAGAGACTGGGCTTTCTATATACATCCATAACCAAAGCACCAATTAACTTCCGTATGAATAAATCCAGAGAAGGAAGTTTACCGTTAACTTCAGATTTCATGGTATATTTTATGTTCTGATGTTCTCTATTTAGGTAATTCAGAAAGAGTGGAGCATGGCTCCATATATAAGTAGGAAATCATCCACATATCTACGATAAAGGATAGGCTTAAAACATACAGGACAACTATCCAGGCATTTCTTCTCCCAACAGCAGAGAAAAACATTAGCCATAGTGGGACCCAGAGGTGAGGTCATATGCACACTGTCTATCTGTTTATACATCTCATTATTGAACAAAAAATGGCAGTCTTTAACGCAAACCGAAAATCAAGTTCTTAAGAATTTCTCATTCATACCCATGAATGTTTTAAGCCTACCCTTTATCGTAGATATGTCGATGGCATCCTACTTTTATTTCAAGATGAAAGCCATGCTCCACTCTTTCTGCAGTTTGCCATGGAATCTGAAGTTAACGGTAAACTTCCTACTCTGGTTATGTCTGTATATCGGAAGCCCACTTTCTCGGGTTTAGGTACTAATTTTTTTTTTTCTTTTTTCTTTCAGTTATTGTCCATTTACTTTCAAACTTGATGAGTACACTTTTGTACAGAGCTTATAACCTAAATTATACCCACAACCTATTCCGTAAGTAGATTACATTTTTTAGGTAACTCTTTGCTTAATGGATTACTTCTGTTCTTTTTTATAATTGTGTTATAAAATTCTTATCCAAAATTTACCGTTCAAAGCAACTTATATATACTGTTAGTAAGGATGAAATGTATCTTTCTCTACCTTTTCTTGGCACTGTGCTAGAGAAGATAGAGAAGGCACTCAAAGATAAGTGTTCTAATATCTATCCTAAAATGAAGTTCCGATTTGTTCATAGGAAGGATTTTAAGATTCAGCCATTTTTTTCAATACAAAGACAGACTACCGAATACCCTCCGCACGTCGATCGTTTATGAATACAAGTGCCCTAGTTGCCATACAGGAATATTGGAAGCACAATACGAGCTTTCAGGCTTTGGGTCGACGACCTACGAGGTCAGTCGAGTAGGTCAGGTCTCCCTGTGAGTGACCCTTCCCACTCAGCGATATGGATACATTCATATCATTGTAATATTTCTGCCGATCCTAAAAACTTCGCATCATAGATACATGTGACAATAAGAATCTCAGAATACTAGAATCCACTCATATTTGTAAAGGAAAACTGCCCCTAAACAACTGTCAGTCTGCTATCCCTTTAAATACCGTTTATTGTTTAAGTCCCCCCTAAAATTAACACTACCTTTTGTTTTTGTTTCTTTAAATGCATACACACACACACACACACACACACACACATTGCAATAGCAATGAAAAAATTACAATAAATGATGGACTACAGCTAGTTTTTCCTTCTGTCACCAACCCTAAATACTTTATGTGGTTAAATAAAAAGTGATTATAGAAAGCGTACTTTGAAAGAGGGATATATGAATGTAACAGATGTTGTCAAAATGAATATAGTTCTGCACAATGGTGGGTTGGTAATTAGAACGCCGTAGGTGGAGTGACGCCCTTCCATAGGTTTGCTCGTGAAGAGATGACTCGAGGTGATTTGGTCATATAATACTATCAACGCAAGTGGGTTCATCATCTACCCTTGAATGCACTGGACTATGGTGACCCAGCCATGGGTCCCTACATCCTGAATGGGGTTGTATGTGATGTTTCTAGTATAATTTTCCTTTGATAACCTTAAAAATGGAAAATAGATGTTTAATCCGTTCACCTTGCTGATTTTTACATTTTTTTTTCTTATTACCGCCAGACTTTTTATTTCTTTAACTTGGTAAAGGCATCTATTTGTGACTTGGCTAATCTCTAGGTTCTGCATATTGTTTCGGCTAACGCCAGATTTTTTTTTTTTCTTTTTAAGCTCGAGAAACCTAGGGCACCAACCGTGTTCAGACTATCATGCCTGACGTTTCGGTGGAGAATAAGGAGCTTTCTATTAACCAAACTTACGGCAGACGATTTCATTCAGTGCATACAAACCTTTATGGAGTTTGAAAAGCCTTCTCTACCTTGAACAAATTCAATTGAAGGCAACCGAACTTATACACGATGGAGCCCTCAGAGACTACAACATCAGCCTCCAACAACTGGTCTAAGGGCAAAATATTTGACTTTGCCATGGAACACTGACAGAGTATTGTCTGTATCAAATAACTTCATTCTTGCCTAATTGTTAACTCCTCCACCAACTTTGGCTCAAATCACATAAAAACTCAGTGAGCTGACTTGCTTAGTGATCTAGACCTTTGACTGATTGTTTCCAAAATCGAATCTCCTTATCCTTGTTTTAATCTGAATCCTTCCACGATATGTTTTTTTTATGCATGTGCCCAGCTCTAGGCATATGCTTCACAGCCTGGTCCCAAAGCCCAGTAGTCCTCCTACATACGCACCTATACATATCTACATTGGATACAGATTAAGTCGACCTTGTCATGTGACCTTGACCTTGGACTATTGTTCTAGAAATCAATAGGTCAACCTATTGGGTGATCCTCAACTCATCCACCAAGTTTGATCCAAATCAGTCAGGATTGTTTTAGTTCATTTGTTCAAAAACATGCTGGTAATGTTGACCTTGCTCTGTGGCCTTGATCTTTGCTGGCTGTTCTCAATATTGAATCTCTTCACTGTAAGCTGACCCTAAATCCTTACACCCAATTTGCTTCAGATCAAATCAAAACTGAGATGACTTTGCCCTGTGACATTAGCCGTAGACCTTACCCTGTGACCTTGACCTTTGCTCAAAATCTATCTATCTATCTATTGCCAGACACCATAATCCCGTAAGGGGTGGCCATTTGACTTTGAGTTATTTGTTTTACAGGGAGGGGCAGTAACCCTCCACCAACCCACCTGTTAACACGTAGGGAGCACGTATGGTTTCGTTATATGATTACCACCCAGCGTTGTAAATGGTTTCTTGACTTACAGGAAACTCAAATGCTTGTATTCTTTCATTTTCTTGAACCATTCCACGATGTCTGATCAACATCAGTTGACCTTGCCATGTGACCGTGAACTTTGACTGTTATCAGTGCCAGTAGGTTAACAGTACATATTGTTCAACCCTGAGCTCTTCCAACAAGTCTGGGTAAAATCGGATAAAAGATATTTGAGTTATTATGCCAACATTCATACACATGATCTAAATGTTGATCCTGCTCTGTGGCCTTGACCTCTGGCTGTTTTACAAACTGAATCTCTTCATTCTCCTGTTACCCAGAAACCTTCCCCCATGTTTACCTAAATTGGACAAAATCTGTTTAAGCTGATTTTGTCAGGTCTGCGTTTGGAGTGGAACTAGTGGATGCTGCTGCTGTTTCTTCGACTCTTCATCTGATGATTACACTGATTCTTCACTAGCAGTTTCTCCAGGAACAATAAATTCTTAGTCACTCTTCTTCTAAATTAAAAGCGTGTATGATACTTCGTATTTCAGCACTAGCTGTAATTCTTTGTCTAGCCAGGTTGTAGCAAGAGACGTCACCTATTTGTATTGTAACTTGGTCTCACTGGAAAATTCTGCGTACAGTCCCACACACCAGCTCACGTTGAATTCTATTTGTGAACTGCCGCCCTTCATGCTGACATGTAACTTTACCACGCAAGACAAGTCACACAGCGCACGGCCACACACGCATACGGCACCTTGTCTTGCAAATGACAACATTTTACTTTACAAATGACAACATGGCATCTCGACCCACACATGGATGCTAGAGCTTCTTGCATTTGCACACCCACGCCGAAAATGTGTGTATGTTTGTATATGTATGCATGCAAGTATGGGTATATATAATTTGAATGTACATGTGTGTATATGTGTGTGCATGTTGAGCAGGTGCGTTAACAGGTCCGTGAATTTGACTTCGATATACACTTGGACGAATTATCGAAGCAATTTAACATGACTGCAAGGAGAAAATTTGGATGAAAGTGCTAGGGTCAAATTGACTCCAGTCATGCAGAAATATATAATATTGTGTATCGGTGAAACAAAAATAGTAAAAACTTCATGTTTCGCAAGATATTGCTCCGTGCAGTAGTGTTCAGTCACAGACGGAAAACATTGAAAGAAGAAGCAAAATAAAATGAGACAAGCGTCATGGTGTCATATTGACCCCGTCATGATTCTACGGATTAACCTTTCCATCGAGTGTGATTAAATTATAAAATATAGCTTTCGAGCACACACACACACACACACACACACACACACACACACACTTTGATCAGCACAACACCCGCTCTCGCTTTGCAACCCAGGATGTAATAAAATCATGAGTCATTTGGGTGTAGTGGATGACAAAGGGAGTGTAAAGAAGCAATATTCAGAGAATGAGGTGGGAAAGACCACGAACGAGGTAGAGCGATCAAGTAATGAAGTGCATGTGATTTCGTTGTGGCCAACCTGAATGAATTCTGGGATTAATAGTGTGGCAATAGGTAAAAAAAAAAAAAAAAAAGTAAAGAATGGTGCCAGTGATACGAAGCATGGGGAAAAAGTAAATGCTATATTACGTAGAGGACATGGAGATGAAGTTTTATGAGCGCTATTCGTTCGAAATTCTTTGCCAAGAATATAAGTGCAAGTTTTCTTATCAGGCATATCAGCATATCAAAGGTTTTAAAATTTCATTATAACCCTTTGACTGCTGGGGGTCTTCCACAGTTAAGCAAAAACATTACTGGTTGTCAGAATAAAATTTATAAGACGATGTATGAAATGGAGGGTTAATCGAGGCAATATTTAATCTTTCATGCTATTATGGATTTTCCACACCCGAATAAATCGTCAGTTGTAACAAAAAGTAAGTCTCGGAAAATGACAGGAAAAGTTTTAAGTTATTATGTTCATGTTAGTTCACTAGGACCGGAAAAATTATTCTCTTTTCATTTATACATTATGTAAGTTAAAGACAACTGTTATCACATATTGTTTTCCAGGAACTACGAAACATAAAAAAATCTGGCCTGGTGCGCTACTGTCTCTAATGAAAGAGAAAACAAGAATCGGTGCCAAGGCACAGCAAACCCGTCCCCGGCAGTCAATTTAGTGTTGACGTATAAACGCAACAGGATATTTAGTCAAAGATGTCACATATCAAATTTGGAGTAAATCGGGTGAAAATTGACAATTTTATGCCCATTTAAAATTTTTGGCCTGACCCACCTGACATTGACCCCCCTACCACTAATTGGGGGGTGGCCCCCCTGATGTAATGAGGCATGTTGTAGGATGCAGGTTTAAAAGATGCGCCTTTAGATTTTGGTGTAATGTAGATATGACGAATCTGAAAGGAGTAATGACGAAAAAAACTATTTTCTTTACATTTTTTTTTCTTTTGGAGGGGAGGGCCCTACAGCCTGGGCCTTGGCACATCTGGCCCAAAATTTAATCAGGTGGCCAGAGAGTCATAGCCCATCATCCTTGTAATTTTGGTCAAAATCGCCCCATCAGTTTTCATGTAAAGTTGTTAACAGGCAGACAGACAGACAGACAAACTGAGTGAAAACAATACCCGTCTCCGAGCCCCTCTGGGGAGAGGACTGGTAAAAAGGAGCTAAACTAACGGTTGGTAGAGTTGTGTATGCTCAAACACAAGTAACTGAATGAGTGGAATTCAAGAAGAATGGAAGACACAAAATGAAGACGCCCGTTGTTTACATGAAAGACTGGCTGTGCCAGCTGAAATTAAAGACTTGCACGAATAAATGACAAGAATATGTGTATTAGGCAGAGTCTAAGCAAAGAGTTTGGAGATTAAAGAATGTACAGTGTACACTCAAACTGCCGATTTCCTAATGGGAACTTGGGGAATTTAACCCGCCCCGTCCCGACCACTTTTTGACCACTGGTACCCCCCAATCCCGACCATTTTTCGACCATTTTTTTTTTTTGCTAAAACTTTCGCTTTTGGTGAGAAACATCGAAAATTCATAGAGAAATCGCTCACCTGAGGTTTAAAATACTCATTACAGGTAGGAGAGCCTCCTTACCTTACTGGGTTTTCTATCAGGCTGGCACCAAAGAAAACGAGTTTTATGGGAGGATAACTATTTCACACCACTCATAAACGGTATTTATTTATTTACTGTTACGAATTTATATGTAGTACAAGAGTATATTGGTTTTCAAGCAGTAATATAGGCATTATAAGCATTGTTTCACTCACTAATACCTGACCTTTTTTTGCCACATTACCTGATCATCATTTCTAACTGTTTCTTCCTCTAATGCTATGTAAAGTTTGTCCTCCACATTGTCATTGATTGGGGAATCACTCTGGCCCTGAATTTCGTACCGTGGCATGACATGGCTATACTGGTCAGGTCACTGATAACAGGTGAATTGCTGAGAAAAGGGCATGCAGGGGGGGGGGAGGAGGTCATGCTGGGTAAGGCATTGTCTCTGCCTGGCATCTTGTTGAGGAAGGTGTCCCGTGTATACGTACCAAAAATGACTCGCGAAAATTGAAAATTGTGGAAATTATGAACCTTGCAATTGCAAGACGTTGATGTACGTCCTTGGGATTAACTGTGAAAAACGTGAGGACGTGGAAGTACGTCCTCGGGACGGCGCGGGTTAAAGGAACATAAAACCAAATTTCCACTTCCTGTTGGAAATCCAGGTAAAAATTCCAGTTGCAGAATTTTCCCCAACTCTGCAATAGACCCTCAGAAGCCCACAGTGGTAAGCAAATCTATATACTTGCTGTCACCCTAACCTATGCCAAAGAAGATAAATCCAGGACAGTATAAGAGGAAGGAAGGAAGGGGGGAGAGTTTGGGCTGGAGGGTAATGGGGGGGGGGGATGCGGGAAACAGAGGGAGGAAGTGGAAAGTTTATGCCACTCTAGGGACAAGCCTCACAAGAGGAGAAAGGCAGGGGGAGGTGTTTCATATGCACCGCAAGTTAATGGTCTCCAAGGTAAGAGGATTAATGACGAAAGTGAAAGGGGGATGGAATATATGTCACTCCAGGGATCAACATCATTAGACTGGTAAAGCAACTGGTTACCTAATTTCGGAGAAGGGGAGGTTCCATAGGAGGTGTAAATCCATCGTGAGCGTGCTGCCCTAAACTCTTTCAGCACTGATGATCTCGAAGCTGCAAGAAATCGTTTGGCAATTAAAAAAATAATAATAATAAACCACTATTCTGGCCAGTGTAGTGGACAGTAGCATTTTGACGGCAAGACATTTGCCCTCAGGTAAAAAAAAAAAAATGTCAAACACTGGTAAGTATGTAAATTAAAACATGAAACTGTAAAAAGAGTTCCGTATAAGATTTTAAGTAATGGTCTGATCAAGTGACAAGAGAGAAGATAAGTGTCATGAATACAATGGGAAACATTCTTGCGCTCTGAGGATGAAACATCATAGGACTGGACCAGCCGTTGACATCTTGTAGCCACTATGTACGTTTCCTATCAGTTTCAAGTTAATGGCCGTTATCTATAGAATCTAACACTTCGTTGGTGGCAGCCATCAGTCTTAAAAGCCATATTACTTGTCTGGTGAAACATAATGCTTTGGACTTTGAACATATTTGCATAATTTTCTTATTAAGAGGTGACCAAAATTTTATTGATTTGTTCAACTCCCAAATGAATGATCTAATCAAGAAGTAGTCTGCAATAACTAGCTTGTTATATCAATCATGCGAAGCAGGATGGTATCACCTAAGTCTACTAATACCAAGTCGGTTCACTTTCCCTCAGGGCGCAGGGAGGCGTGACTTGTGTGTGACGTCAGTCGGCTTAGATAACAGAAAATGTATAAAAGGGCAGACTCAAATTAAACATTTATAATAAGGGAAAACGAAGAAGGGGAAGAAGTGCGGACTTGTTTAACTGTATAACATAGCAGTAGGTTCCCTCACACCTCTATGCCTTCCCCCACACCCCCATACCTTCCCTCACACATTTCAGTCCCTTCTATCGCTTCGGACTGAAAATGTGTCATGATCTGGAGAGTGCAGCATACATCCACTCACCACTATGGTCAGGCGTCAACTGAACTTGGGTTTCGTGCCAGCTGACGTCACTCAGATGCTCCGCCCCCTGTGCCAGCTTGGATCCGTTGTAGATGGAAGTGATTCGACTTGGTATTAGTAGACTTAGGGTATCACTTTTGGCAAAGTGTCCATTACTGCTGAGCTAGATTCAGGCTGTGTGTGTGTTTGTGTGTGTGTGTGTGTGTGTGTGTGTGTGTGTGTGTGTGTGTGTGTGTGTGTGTGTGTGTGTGTGTGTGTGCTTTAACTCCTAAGTTATTTAGTGGGCTTGAATGAAAAATCCCATGTGAGTTTCACTGGTTACTGGGAAGGTTTTCCAATATGTACAATTTTAAAACTATTTTTTAGGAGACTCATTCCCCCTCACCAAGTTTAAACTTCTCAGAAATAGTGATAAGAGGGCAGATACGGCCTTGATATCTTAGTACATGTTGTACAACGGACTCTCATCCGAAATGGGATATTTGTGGAGCGTGACCCTCACAATAATTCTTGAGGGGTCAGCTTCCTTCCCCAAAATAAGAACCGAAACAGTGGAAAACGAGCAAATGGATTTAAACGAAACTTTTCGGGTCAGTTTCTTTCGTTCCTTGATAATGTCTTCCACTATGTAATGTTTGCCACCATTATTTTTAGGGAATAACCCTCCTCACCAATTAAAAAAATTCTCAGTTGTTGCGAAAAAAACAGCAGTTATGTCTTCGATATCTTTGTACTAGGTGTACGATTGACTCTCATTAGGAACGTAATATTTGGAAAGCGAGATCATCCCCCCCCCCAGTGCTTCTTGGATTGGTCAATACCCTCCCAAAAGTAAAAATGCAGAAAATGAGAATAATCTAAATGAAACTTCGCAGGTGAGTCCGTGTGGTTATTCCGAAGGCCTTCCATTATATACCGTACAATTTTCCAACCATGATTTTTTGGAAGGCCAACATCCTTTACCAAAAAATTAACATTCTCAGAAACAGCGAAAGGAGGGCAGATACGGCTTTGACTCTTAGTACATGTGCAATGGACACTCATTCACATAGTGATATTTAGGGAGTGTGACACACCCCGCCCCAGTAATTTTCTGGGGGTCAGCCCCCCCCCCTTCCCAGAATTAAAAATGATCAGGAACAGTGGATTGTGAGCGCATGGATTTCAAGAAAATCGGTATACACATAGCAGGCTCAGTGTGCCAAGTCCATGTTTTCTCTGAATGCACAAGAAGAAACTACACATTTTATTTATGATTTTTGAAGAAGTTCTTAAATAATAAGAAAATCGCAAGACAGGTTGTACACTTTAGTATACAGGTGGTCATAATAATAACTTTTTAATCATACCTCAAATATACATAGACAGATGGATAAACAGGTAGACAGATAGATAGACAGAGAGATACACGCATAGATAGATAGATACATAGATAGATAGATAGATAGATAGATATACATGTATGTGATGCTCTTAGATATCGTTCCACTAGAAACTCACCTAGTATATAATTATTATCTGTCGTGGGAACTGTTTATTCTGCAGGTGGAGATGTAGGTGTGGCAGTGAAAGTAGAAAATGAATCTTAATGCAAGGTGTGCATAGGTAACCATGACTCAGAGAATCACCTTCTGGAGTGGAGGGGGAGCGTCATACAAGGGAACGTAGTGCATCAGAGCATCATTCAGTCTCAGTCTCCTCAGTCTGATGGCATATTGATGTTTCAGTTTTGTTTTGTCAGATGTGTTCATTCATCTTAAGGAGACGTTTCCAAAGTAGTGGTTAGATGTTGCTTTTTTTATTTTTTTCTTTTTAGCTAAGTAAAATCATCTGGTGGCAGGAGAATATATTGGAAAAACACGTTATCTTAGGGAAGGGGTTAACCTGGAATCCGTATTTCCTATTGTAAACTATAGCCAGATGGATGATGCTGAGATAATATTAAGATGAATTTAAGAGCACAGAACCTGGAGGTGTGGCGACGATATATATATATATATATATATATATATATATATATATATATATAGATCGATAGATATACATATATAGATAGATAGATAGATAGATAGATAGATATAGATACATAGATACATAGATAGATAGATAGATAGATATAGATAGATACATAGATAGATAATTGTATATAGATAGATAGATATAGATATAGATAGATAGATACATACATACATACATACATAGATAATTGTATATATATATATATATATATATATATATATATATATATATATATATATATATATATATATATATATATATATATATATATATATATTTAGGTCACCAAAGAACTTTGGCAGAAGGAAGAGGCAGGGAGCAAGTCAGCAAAGTGCAGATGGATGTTAAGACAAAAGGACAGGTAGAAATAAAGGCAGCTTGGAGAGGCAAAGATAGGAGTACGTATAAGGAAAATAAGGTGAGGCAGCATATGAGACAGATAATGGGAGAAGCAGGATCAACAGCAAGAGACGTTTTGGCATTAGAGAAATGAGAAATAGTGACGTAAATAAGCAAGGGGACAAAAACGATACAGGCACGTAATAGTGAGAAGCAAACAGTAAATGATGGAAACCAAGCAATGAAGCAAGCAGAATAGCCAGACAGGGAAAAAAGAAGGGCAAGCTATACTCTTGGGCTAAGATGATATAGCAGTAGACAGTAGAAATCGCATAAATAGGAGAGAGAGAGAGAGAGAGAGAGAGAGAGAGAGAGAGAGAGAGAGAGAAGATGACAAACAGGGGAACCAAGCAATGCAAAATAAAGGACGGGAATATCAATAGGGTAGAAAAGTAAGAATGTTAAAACAATCCCGTAAAGAAAGCAGTAAAAATGGTGCTAGCAAAACGAAACCGAAGCGAGCCAAACAGCAAAAATAACAAGCATAGCACAGATGTGCAAAGCAGGATGGATTAATACTTGAACGAACACGGGATGCAGGAATAACGAAAGAGGCAAAGAGAAGCATGAAAATCAGACAGCGGATAGAGGAGTAATAGGCAACACAAACAAACTGCAGAACCAAGAAAGGGTGGCAGGGAAAATAAGCAATAGGAAAGTAAGAGAACTGAGCATTAAAAGCAGGCATTATGAACAGGAAACAGGGAAAAAAAAGGCTCAGTGAAAATGACATTACAAAAAAAGACAAAATAGGGAGAAAAGACACGATATAATCAAGACATTAATAAGGAAAACAGAGGCAGGCATGACCAAGCCAGATTAGTAGGAGTTTGAAGCAAGGAAGGCACAAGGAGAATCAACCAGGAAAGGTAGAAGAGGACACAGTAGAAAAATCCAACGAGGAAGACAACAGGAGAATCAAGCAGGGAAAGTAGTGGGATAATCAAGCAGGAGACACAAAAAGAGGATCAAGGAGGGTAGACAGTAGGAGAACCAAGCATAAAAGACAGTAGAAGAATCAAGCAAGTAGGGCAATAGGTGAATCGAGCAAGTATGGCAGTAGGAAAATCGAGCAAGTAAGGCAGTAGGAGAATCAAGCAAGTAGTGCAGTAAGAGAATCAACCAGGGGAAGTAGCAAAAGAATGAAGTAGGGAAGACAGCAAGAAAATATAAAGAGGAGACAGCATGGAACAGAGCATGTGAAATAAACAGAGAAGGCAACTGGCGAATCAGACCGGAATGGCAGCAGCAGAATCAGACTGGTAAGACAGCGCAAGATACAGCAGTTGAAGTAAGTAGGGAAGGCAACAGGAGCGCCAAGCAAGGAAGGCAGCAGGGTATACAGCAAGGGAAAGAGTTACAGTACACAATCTGATAAGCAAGGTCAGGTACTTTGTGCCCATCCCTTGGCTGAACCTGATGCTGTATCCACAGTGAGGACAACTAAAGAACACACACACACATACACACACACACACACACACACACACACTTGGTGGCGCGGCTGATTAAGCACTCGACTGCCAATCCAAGTCATCCGAGTCTGAGTCCACTTGGGTCGTGCTGCCTGAGTGGGTGAGGTGATCTCTGACCTGTCAAGTGTAGCTCAAGACACGCTGTGGTGGGAGACCGGCAAGGGTCTGAAACTCAGTGGGGTAAAGATTAGGGGGTCTGTCCACTTGCGCCTAGGCCTCACGCCAGCCTCGGTGAGGCATGGTAGTGTGAAGGTGCACCCCAGGAGCAGCCAGTGTCAGTCTGTTGACCCCCTTAGGATAGGATACTAAAACCCGGCTCAGGCAGACCACAAAACACCAAAACACCTCAGGTAGACATGTGTCTCACAGATCCAGGAATTAAAAAAATAAAAACTATGGAAAAATAGCTCTGTTTTATTCAATGCATTCGTGAAAATTTTATATATATATATATATATATATATATATATATATATATATATATATATATATATATGTTGTGGTAGGTGGGGGTACTCATCATCCACTCACTCAATGTAGAGGTGCCATATGATCTCTACACTGAGTGACAAGCCAAATGGTTTCCTGTACCCAGGAAACCATTTACTATGTTGGGTGGTAACCATATAACCGGGGTTTCTCGCAGGATTAAGTGTCCCCCAGATTCCCCTATCCAAAATCACTTAATCATGGCAGTTGTTTCAGAGAGCCTCGGAGGCAACAATACCTGCCCAGGGCCCCAACCAAATGGGCAGACTCGCATGGCCATGTGGAATGTGAGAGGTGTGAATGAGGAGAGCAAGAGGGTGGAAGTGGTGAATGTGTTCAAGAGTGCGAGACATGCTGTGATGGCATTGTGTGAAACGAAGATGAAAGGGTGCGAAGTGGAGGAGTGGGAGGGTGTGAAATGTGTAAGATCAGGAATGAATGGGCGAGGAAGATGCAAGGAAGGAGTTGCCTTGTTGATGAATGAGGTGTGGCAGAGGGGAATGAGAGACTACAAATGTGTTAGCTCGAGATGTATGTATGTCAAGTTCAAGTTTGAGAAGGTGAAAGTGGCAGTGATTGTAGCGTATGCAACGTGTGAGAACAGGAGTGAGATAGAGAAAGACAGGTTTTGGGATGAGCTGGGTGAAGTAGTGGGAGAAATGTCCAGGAGCTATAAAGTGATTGTGATGGGGGATATGAATGGAAGAGTAGGCACTGGTCCTGAGGATGACATAATGGGTTCCTATTGAGTACCAGGAGAAAATGATAATGGGAAAAGACTAAAGGATATGTGTCAGGAGAGGAGGTTGTGCATTTGTAACTCGTATTTGAAACAGAGATGCACATAGATATACATGGTATAGAGGGAACGGGGATCATGTTGAAGGAAGCCTGATTGATTACGTGCTCGTAGAGAGGTCGATGATGGGAATGGTTGCTGATACGAGGGCTGTAAGAGGACGATGTGGAGGTCTGTCAGATCATATGATTGTGGTATGCAAGATCAAGCTGAAAGGAGTGAGGTGGATCAGGAGAGAGAGAAGCAGTCAGGGAGAAAGACTGAAAGTTGAGAAGCTGAGGATCAAAGAAATAGCAGATGCATAAAGGACCAAAGTAGAGGACGAGTTAGAATTACTGAACTGGAATGAAATGGATCTAGACATACTGTGGAATGCATATAGGGATTGCTAAGTTAGTAATGCTAAAGCGGTATGAGGTGTAGCAAGAGTAACAACAAAGAAGAAAGGTACGGCATCGTGGGATGAGGAGGTAAAGAAAGCGGAGGAGGAAAAGAGGAAGAAGTGGCTAAAGTGGTTACAAGATAGGGGTTCAGTTGAAATAAGAACTGAATATGTTGAGAGCAAGAAGCACATAAAGAGACTAGTGAAGAGGAAAAAGGAGGAGGTAAATGAGGATCTAGGAAGAAAAATGAATGCGAACTACTCTGAAAATAGAAAGTTATTCTGGAAAGAGGTGCGGAAATGTAGAAGTGAAAGTGGTAAGAAATGGGATGGTGTGAAGGATGCAGGTGGTAGATTATTAACCCATGGAGATGAAGTAAGGACAAGATGGAAAGAATATTTTGAAAGCCTGATGAATGGGGATAGAGAAAGCAGAGCAGCTGTAAACATGATTGGTTTTGGGGGTGTGCAGAGAAGGAATGCAGTGCCAGGAGACGTGACACTCGCACAGGTGAAGAGTGCTGTGAAGCGGCTGAAAAATGGGAAAGCAGCTGGGGTTGATGAGGTGTATGCAGAGATGCTTAAATGTAGTGGAGAGAATGGAATGAAGTGCTTGTTGGAAATATGTAAGAAGGCATGGATGAGTGAAACTGTGCCTGCAGAGTGGAAAAAGGCTGTGATTGTACCCCTGGACAAAAATAAAGGTGAACAAAGTGAGTGTAAGAATTATCGTGGCATAAGCTTACTGAGTGTGATAGAGAAGGTTTATGGAAGAATTATTATAGAGAAAGTAAGAGAGATATCAGAAGTCCTAGTGAGTGATGAACAGGGTGGCTTTAGGAGTGGTAAAGGATGTGTGGACCAAATATTTGCAGTGAAACAGATAATAGAGAAGGCTTGTGAGAAGGACCATGAGGTGTTTATGGCATTCATGGATCTGGAAAAAGCATATGGCAAAGTGGACAGAGAATACTGTGAAAAGTTTTGCGCATGTACGGTATAGAGGGTAAGCTGTTAGGTGCCGTCAAGAGTTTTTATGATGGTAGCGAAGCATGTGTCAGGGTTAATGGGCATCTAAGTGAATGGTTCACAATCAGTGTGGGCGTGCACAAGGTTGTGTGATGTCCCCATGGTTGTTTAATGTATATATGGGTGGGGTGATGAGAGAAGTGAAAACACGAGTAATGGAGAGAGGGATGGCATTGGTAATGAATGGTGGTGGATGGATTATTTCAAATTTGTTGTATGCTGATGATGCAGTACTGCTTGCAAGTACCGGACAAGAGCTTGGTAGGCTAGTGCAGAGTTTTGCTGATGTCTGTAAGCGTCGTTCCTTGAGAGTAAATGTAGAAAAGAGTAAAGTGATGGTTATTGAGAGAGAAGGTGACTCCCAGTGCAATGTAACAGTGAATGGAGAGAGACTGGAATTGGCGAGAGAGTTCAAATACCTGGGTACAGTGATGGAAAAGAGAGGAAAATGTGCAAAAGAAGTTGAAAGTAGAGTGACACAAGGAAAAAAAGTAGCTGGTGCAATGAAGGCCTTGAGAAGAAACAGAGGCTTGAGTGTTGCAGCTGCACGAGGCTTACATTAAGGAGTGTTAGTGCCAACTTTAACATATGGGTGTGAGACTATAATGTGGCATGAAAATGAAAAGTCAAGAGTAAGAGCAGTGGAGATGGGACTACTGAGGAATGTATGTGGAGTACAGAGGGTGGATAGGATACGAAATAATGTGATTCGTGAAAAGTGCGGAGTAAGGAAGTCGGTGGACACCAGAATTTAAGAGAGTGTGCTGAGATGGTATGGTCATATGGAGAGAATGGATAACAATAGAGTGGTGTAGAAGGTATATCTGAGTGAAATCGAAGGAGGGAGGAGGCGTGGTAGGCCAAGGAGAAGGTGGAGAGATATGGTGGATGAATGTGTGAGGAAGAGAGGTTTGGAAGTCGGTAAGGCTAGGGAACTGACAGGAGATCGAGCTGGCTGGATGAATTTTGTGAGGAGATATGCATGATCAGGGATTTTTGGCACCCCTTTTAAACGTGGCAGCGTCTGGATTGACTCTGTCGGATACGATATGTGAAGTTACAGAACGTGGTGAATGTTTTTGGCATATCCGATAGAGCCAGGATTCCGGGGGCTTGAATGATTGAGTGAATGGAAGCGTGGCCCATTGGATTGGGCAATTTTGGGCTGTCTGGACATTGCTACTCCTCACCCTGCCCTTGGGTGAGAAAGGAGGTCCTGATGATGATGATATATATATATATATATATATATATATATATATATATATATATATATATATATATATATATATATATATATCGTATGTATATATGTAACTATATACAAAATACACACACACACACACACACACACACACACACACACACACACACACACACACACACAAACAAACATGTGCGCTCGTGGAAGAGGGGCATGCATTCCCACACAATTCACAAAATCTACCCCTCAAACTAACCTCTAATCCACATCAGTGTCCAGCCAGTCAATTTCCTGAAGCATTGACGTTATTTTAGTGTTGGTTTGCATTTCCCTCCTCCTCCCTTCCGTTCTCCCTCTCCCTCTCCTCGCCTCCACTCTTCTTTAATTCACCTTACCCCTTCTCCCGTCCCTTTCCTTCCTATATTTATCCCACCCTTCTTCATATTTTTTGTTTTTCATTTATTTCGCCTCTCCTGCCTTGCACTCACTCACACTTTTTTGTTAGATTTTCTCGGGGTACTGGGTATTCGTGTGTTGGTCTGTGTCTGTTTTTTTGTTTTTTGTTTTTTTTTCCTGTTTTCTTTTTTTGCTGTATTTTCTGGTGGTTTGTAATCCCACATTTTACTTCATTCCTCCTTCTTCTTTTCCCCCATTCTTCTTCTTATTCTTCTTCTTTGTGCGTGTGTGTGTGTGTGTGTGTGTGTGTGTGTGTGTGTGTGTGTGTGTGTGTGTGTGTGTGTGTGTGTGTGTGTGTGTTGGCTTGTGTACCCTGTAAATTTGATGGGCCATACCAGGGGGAGGGGGGGATACTCCACTGACTCAGCCCACTGCCTTGTGGATTTACCTTGGAAGGGGTAAGGCTACGGGAGTAAACCCCGAACGAAAAATTCGTGAGTAGAGTCCCACGAAAATTGAGGCTTGACAGACAGAGCTCCTGGCAGACGCCAACAACCCTGCTCAATAGAAGGTCGTCGTGAATCTTCATGCCACCATCACAGGTTGAGAAGGGCCAAGTCATGTAGTGGTAAGGACTGTGCAGCCTCACCTTCACACCAGATAAATTCATTGCACAAGCACACTGCTATACTCACCTCCCATTTCATCCTTTCATCAAAATCAAAAGACCTATGGTGACAGGATAGGGTGACAGTGACAGGTTATGGAAGTGACCGGAAAGCACTAGCTTAAGTGCTGCACGTAAGCAGCATTGGCCCAGCAGTCACTGGCATGATGGTATAGGAGCAGGTCACATCTTTGGCAAAATCCAGTGTGACTAGGCAGTCAGAAACGGACGGCCAACTGCTTTATTTCTGACCGGGAGGGGATTAGAAAAGGTAACCTAATCATTTGCTGCTCCGCAGCACCTGGGCAGATAACTGCATCTGTCATGGCATCCCACACTGCAGATGAGAAAACAAGAGAATCCCTCTGACTCTTGCTTAATGCTGACCACGACATACGACCACGCCGTACAACTGCCCTTATTGCCCATAAGCTGAAAATATATAAATTGACATTGCTGCCTTATTTAAGACTCGCCTCTCAGGTGAGGAACCTAATAATAAAGGGAGGAGTGGGGTATATTTATTTCTGAAGGTGATACACAGACAATGTAAGTTGAAACCATGGTATTGGCTTGACAGTCCGAAGCAACCTACTACAGAATATCCAAGAAACACTTGTGGGTATATTAGAGAGACTGATGTCTTGGCACATACCACTCCCTAAAGGCTAGTATGCAACACTCATTAGTGCCTATGCCCCAACTTTTAATTCTGTGGACACCACCAAAGATTCCTTTCATGACTGTCTGGATGCTACTTTTCACTCAATACCATCTCATGACCAACTGATCCTGCCTGAAGATTTTAATGCCAGAGTAGGAAAAGGTCATCCCCTCTGGCAAGGCATTATAGGCTGGCATGGTGTTCCTAACATGAACAAAACTGGACTTAGGCTGCTTTCCTTATGCTGAGAACAGTCTGGTCATCACCAGCACCATTTTGCAACCTAAGATAAAACACAAGACCACATGGATCCACCCATGTACTAGACATTGGTATTTAGTTGAGTCATACTGCAGCGAGATTGAAGAGAAGCTCTTGTAACCCAAGCTATGGGACGTGCTGAGTGTTCGACAGACCCTAACCGTGGTCACCAAACTGCAGCTAGTCATATGCCCAGAAATGCACCACAGACCATCCACCAAGGAACTAAACTGTAGTATTTTAAAGGATGTGACAACTTGTAACACGTGCAGCACTATTACAGACATGCTCTTTCAATAACCACCACCTGATCCAAACAAGAATGCAGCAAACCTAAATGCAGAATTACTGAACATTAAGACACTGCACCAAATCACTGCAGAAAAAGCCTTAGGCTTCCCCACTAGCCACCTTAAAGACTGGTTTGAAGAAAATCCTGAGGGCATACATGACCTTCTTGCGATGAAGAATAAAGTACATAATGACTGGTTACCTCATCCAACCTTCTTAATCCTAAAAACTGCATTCCAGATCGCAGGGGCGAAACCCAGAGAAAACTGCTTAACATGGAGAACAAATGGTGGACTGACAAGCAAAACAGCTGTAAAGACTGGCTGATATTAACGACCAACATGAGTTCTACAAGTCATTAAAACCATCTATAGGCAACCAAACACAACATGAACCCTCTTCAATTATTCGAAAGAAAACTCCTGAAAGACAAGCAAGTAATCCTATAAAGATGGGTGTAACACTTCAATTCCTTACTGAATCGAAGAAACTTGATGGAGCACAATATCCTTGATAACATCCCAAATGCTTGTATGCTTGTATGGCTTGTATATTACATTCATTGGTCTTCTGAAAGCATTTAACTCTGCCAACAGACAACTTTTACAAAATGCTTTTTTCAAAATTTGGAGTTCCAAACTTATTTCGTACCATCCTAAAGGGCCTGCATGACATGAATGCTCATGAGTCCATAGATGGAAGCATATCCGAACTCTTCAGCGTGGATGTGGGCGTTAACCCCTTAACCGCAGGGCATCACTTTCGTGATGCTCGGGTGCAATGGATCATACCGTGGGGCATCACTTTTGCAATTCTGTGTTATTTTGAATTCGCCCAGGCTTTCAAGTGGTTGCTTGTATCATCTGTCAGTACTGCCAGTGTCTAACAATAGTCAGTGTTGCTATTGTCATCTGTACTCCCATCCACTGTTGACAATGTAGCCATTTCTCCCCCTTCTTGACTCCCCTCCCTACCTCCCCTCCATTACCCTCTCCTCCTGCCTGCCCCAGCTGTGCCACGCTAGGCAAATCTTGCCCGGATTTTTCCACTCATTTCATCCATTGGAATGAGCCCTATGCCCTATTCTTATACAAAATAATATATATAAAAAAGAAAAAAGGTAATTGATACTGCCATACACCTGGAATTGGCTAATTATCACCTGGCAACACCCCACGTGCATTCGTTCTCTAATTTTCCCTGTTTATTTCCCCTTGAAATGTGCTGTATGACCTGTTCTTATAATAAAAATATATATAAGAAAGGAAGGGAGAAGCCTAAGTGATATTTACATTCACCTGGAACTACCTAATTTATTATGTATTGTCTAGATTTCCTGCCAATCATTTCACAGCATATAAACTAGCAGCTGTCACCAAGCTGAAGTTGTCAACTCTTGACAGCCCCATATCTGCCTCGTCATTCAGTTCAGTCTTGTCTCTTGACATGAAATCAAGTCGCCCTCGTGCCCCTCCATTTCCGCTGCTTCTAGAGGGCCCTGTGACCTCTACCCCTACTAAACCTCGTGTGGGAAGGGGTAAAGGACTAAGTGACTCTGCTGTGGAAAGTGAACTGGCTAATTTATCCATGACAATGATGGACAGTGACTACAATCTTTCTGGTGAATCGTGTGATGAGCCAGTGGAGGAAATGGTGATAAACTCCCACTACGAGTGCTTCAGTGTCCCAAGTTCATCCTGACTCCAAGGGAAAGGAGCCCTTAGTTACTGGAAGTGACAGTGTATAACATAGTGTAAATAAAATAGAAATGCAAATAATTACCAATATAAGAATATGAGTACAAATACTTGGAGTAATGACAGTGATAGTGAAAGCTTTGCTCTCTGCTCTAGTTTACTGAACGAGAAAGTGAATGCCTGGAGTGAAAATAAACTACTATTACTGAAGGAAACTTATGGATAAATACTGTATGTATATATATATATATATATATATATATATATATATATATATATATATATATATATATATACACTAGGAATATAAAGTGTGAGTGTGTTTATGAATAATAAATTACAGAATACCAGCAGGGAACAAGCGCGAGTGGGAAGCTGGTACACGCTCGTAATTTACATTGCTTTCACAGTGTTTTTTTTTTTTTTTTAGTATGGATTCCAAACTACTTGAAAATCATAGAATAGTGTTTCTAGTGATAATATCAGGCAGTGGTAATCATATTAAGGGGTGTCGGGAAGTGTAAAGTGGAGACTTCGTTACTCAACTTCAGAAGTCTCCACAAATCCTATGGTAGTCGATGAAGGCTCAACAAACTTCCCAGGAAAAAGCTGAAGGTATATGCCACAGGTATATTTAATTATAATATTCTAGGACTAATAACTGATTTTTGGCAAATATTTTTAAAAAGTTAGTTGGACCGCGAATATCCCTGCGTGAGGTGCATGGACTGCCTCCGACATGCCCACGGTTAAGAGGTTAAGCAACGATGTAACCTGGCTCCTGTCATTTTCAACATCTATCTCACTGCAGTCACACGTTTAAATTGCCAACAAATGAACCCTGATGATGGAATAAAAATCCATTTCCATCTAGATGGTAACTTAATCTCGGGCATCTAAAAACACAAAGACGGAAACGGCCCATTTCTTAGAGTTACAGTACACTGATAATTGTACTGTCCTTGCACATGCCCCAGAAGCCCCACAACAGTCTCTAATCATCATTTGCAACATATACCATGCAATGGAGCTCTGAATAAATGTCAGTAAAAGAGAAATAATATCTCAGAGAAACAAAACCATAGAGCCTCTTGCATTTCAGATAAATGGCAAAAATGTAAAACAGATGGAGAATTTTACCTACCTTGGTAGTGTGCTAACAGATAAATATAATATTGATGCAGAAGTCCTTAAACGAATCAACCACACCTCAGCATCTTTTGGGCATCTCAGATTCAGAGACTTTGAAAACAACTTGAGAATCGAGACAAAGGTATCAGTACATACAGCTGTATGTCTCTCCACCCTCGTATACGGTAGTGAATCCTGGCCTACTTACCAACGTCAAAACAAACAGCTTGAGTCTGTTCACATCAAATGCTTACGGTGCATCCTAGGACTCACATAGGAGGATATGATAAAGTCCCTCACTAACAAATTCTCCAGTGAGGAAAGTCAACCATCATAGACCATGCTGGCTAAAAAACAGATTAGATGGGTCGGGCACGGGTTGTGCATGTCCGAGCACCACATTCCCTGCTAGGTTCTGTATGGGCAACCTCCTGCAGCATAATGCAACCCAAGGGGACAGAAGAAGAGATGTAAAGATCATATAAGGACAACTCTGAAGAAATACATCATACCAAAAGATTTTGAGACCAATGCCTCTGACTGAAAACAAGAGCGAGCCCTCTGCAGTGAAGGAACCATATATCTCGAAGAACCTCGGAATGTGGCCACAGAAGAGCGTAGACAACGGAGGCACAACGAAAACAGAGTTATCCAAGCAAACCCGGACATGACATGCCGACTGTGTGGCGAAGTTTGCGGATCCAGAACTGGTCTGCACAGCCATACACGTTGGCATCAAAGACTGTAAAACACAGCATCTTCGTGAGTATAGCAGCCATCGTCTTCTGTAGTAGGAAGACAGTTATAAGTAAAGAAAATGTGTGTGTGTGTGTGTGTGTGTGTGTGTGTGTGTGTGTGTGTGTGTGTGTGTGTGTGTGAGAGAGAGAGAGAGAGAGAGAGAGAGATTAAACATGAAATGTCACCTTTGATAGCTTCCTTCTAAGTTGAACTTGTTCATTAATGAATTTCCTCATCGGTGATCCCAGGTACAAGTGGAGGAGAATGTTGGGTTAGAGACATCTGATTAACGTAAAAGGACATTAATGCTTGCAAGAAAGCATCAAGCCTTCTCATCTGTATTGTAGCACTTTCTGACAGGTGATTATCCATAGGTGTGAACTATTGCAAAATCACCTCCTCTCTCATATTTTTTCTTTATCTATATTGTATGCTCAATGGTGGCTATAACTGCTACAGGTTCAGAGTTTACGATTCAACTTTCGTTTACTTCTACGCTTGTAAAAGAAAAAACGATGTGTCAGTCCATGATGATTCTGGTACACTGTGGGGATCACAGATGTTGGTGTAAAAATATTTCCATTACTATATTATCAAATTCTATGAGGATCTTAAGCATTCGGATAACATACATCTAAGTCCCTTCCTCTTTGGAGTACGTAAGTCAAGATTCGGGACTCTTTCCATACCTCCAAAAGGACGAATTATTCTTGTTACTCAGATCTGTACAGCTTTAAAGTTTGAAAAGAACCTTCCTTAAGGTTTCCAAATATAACCACGAATCCCAAGTAACATTTGGTCTTCTGTAATTTTCTTGTTCATCTCTCATTTTTATTCGTCTTTGAAACAACAGTTTAACCCATCACGTCCCGAGGTTTTCCGCACCTCCGACATCCCCCAGTCCCGAGGTATTTTCGAAAAATTTTTTTTTGGCTAAAACCTTCGCTTTTGGTGAGAAACATCGAAAATTCATAGAGAAATCGCTCACCTGAGGTTTAAAATACCCAATCCAGGTAGGAGTTCCTCCTTACCTGACTGGGTTTTCTAACATGCTGGCACCAAAGAAAACGAGTTCTATGGGAGGGTAACTATTTTATCCACTCATAAACGGTATTTATTTATTTACTTGGTACGAATGTATATGTAGTATGAGAGTATATTGGTTTTCAAGCAGTAATAAAGGCATTATAAGCATTGTTTCACTCACTAACTAATCACCATAACTGACCTTTTTTTGCCACATTACCTGATCATTATTTCTGGCTGTTTCTTCTTCTAATGCTATGTAAACATTGTCCTCCACATTGTCATCGATTGGGGAATCACTCTGGCCCTGAATATCTTTACTAGCTAGGTCACTGGTAACAGGTCCTTTGCCAAGACAATGGCATGAGGGGGGGAGGGGGGAGGTTATGCGGTGTAAGGCATTGTCCCTGCTTGGCATTTTGTAGAGGAATAGAGGAAGGTGTCCCATGTATACATACGAAAAATCACGCGCGAAAATTGAAAATTGTGCAAATTAGGGACCTTGCAATTGCACGACGTACTGGTACATCGCCGGGACTGGCAAATGCAAATCATTGCAACGTACCTATACGTCGACGGGACGGGGCGGGTTAATTAATAAAAATGCATGTATACCATTCCTTGACGAATCTGATATTTTAATTTCAGTCAGTTGTAAGAAAGAGTTTATTTGCTGTATTAACTATAAATCTGGAATTTGGATATGAAATTCTTTATCCTACATCTACATCATAGATATAAAGAAACAAAACTTCTTAATTACAATCCTTGAAGTACCCCGCTAGCAACTGTTATCAATGATGATGATATAATTATAACAATGATTTGATGTTTTTAACAACTCTGGCAATCATTATTCTGGTTTTATATAAATGCAGCATGCAGACAGTGTTTTTTTTAAGTCTTTTTTTTCTGTTATTATTATTATTGTTACAATTATTATACCTTCGCCAACGACGTTGCAGGGGGTTATGTGTTCACCTATATCTGTTTGTTTGTTTGTTTGTCCACACGATATCTCCAACAGTTCTCGATGAATTTCAATGAAATTTTGTAGAAGGGTGGGCCACGGGCCAAGAAAGAATTGATTAAATTTAGTATCCTGCACAGTATCTCCAAAAGTTCTTAATGAATTTCAATGAAATTTTGTGGAGGGGTGGGCCATGGGCCAAGAAAGAACTGTTTAAATTTTGGGGTGGATCCAGATCCAGATCCTATGTATCCTGCACAATATTTCCAAATGTTCTCAATTAACTTCAATAAAATTTTGTGTAAGAGTGGGCCAGAGGTCAAGGAACAATTTATTAACTTTTGGGGTGGATCCGGATTCTTCGTATTCCACACAATATCTCCACTGATCTGGTTCCGGAGCCTTTTAACCCTTTAACCGCGGGTATTGTTTTGGTCTGACTGTCCTCTCCCGCGGGGGTTTCAGCCAAATGTAAACAAACCTTTTAACCTTAATAACTCTGCACAGAATAAAGCTAGAGAAAAAAATAAGGTACCATTAGAAAGTACTAACCTTCAGCTTTCCATTGATGTAGGTTTCATGACTTCGTTGACTTTCACAGGACGGGCAGTGCCGTTAGAAGTGAGGGGTGTAAAATCACTATTTTTCGCTCACACATCATTACCTTCGCTCATACACCATTACCAAATGCCAACCTCATTCTGATAATAATACTATAAACATATATGAACACTGCACATACGATAAACACCCACTCTGTGTTCACTGAGGCAGGTAAAAGGCACTGTAATTACCTGCACTTCACTGCCACATCAGCGGTGTTGTAATCACTATTTTTCGCTCACACACCATTACCAAATGCCAACCTCATTCTGATAATAATACTATAAACATATATGAACACTGCACATACGATAAACACCCACTCTGTGTTCACTGAGGCAGGTAAAAGGCACTGTAATTGCCTGCACTTCACTGCCACATCAGCGATGTTGTAATCACTATTTTTCGCTCACACACCATTACCAAATGCCAATCACATTCTGATAATAATACTATAAACATATATGAACACTGCACATACGATAAACACCCACTCTGTGTTCACTGAGACAGGTAAAAGGCACTGTAATTGCCTGCACTTCACTGCCACATCAACATGTGTTGTCACTCACACAGCTGGACAGATACTGATGCGCGCTTGGTCAGGGGTGGGGTGGGGGGCCCAGGGGGTGGGAGGTGGGGCCCCAGGGGGGGGAAGAGGGAGGTGGGGGTCGGCTGGAGTGAAAGAACTTAATAGCTACTCTCCCTTGAAACAATTGGCGCACGGAAAAAACGCGGGGTGTTCAAAATATTCACAAACATTCGAGAATGACACCCGCGGTTTGGTCCAGTTTTTGCAACGTCATTCTGGAATGACACCCGCGGTTAAAGGGTTAATGACAATGACATTGGCGGAGGTATGCGCTCTCAGAGTATAGTCTACTTTATTAATAAAAATATAATGATAATAATAATAATAATAATAATAATAACTTATTATTATTATTATTATTATTATTATTACTATTTTTATTATTATTATTATTATTATTATTATTATTAAAAGGCTTTACAAATCAAAATATACTGTACAGGTAGGTCCTGTTATACGACCACTCGCTAAACGAGAAACCGATGATACAACCTGGGTAAATCAGAGACTATTTTCGATATACAATCTCGAAAATCCGGTGATACGATGTTCAGTCTGGGGCGACGTGTGGGGATTCTAACTCAATCATACCAGCAAACGCAGTCACCGTCGTTTTCTCTCAACCTCTGAGAGAAATAGGGGGGACTACTCAGCTACAGCATTGCCAGACGTGCGATAATTAAGGCAAAGTGCGATATTTTGGCACACTTTCCGATATATGATAGCATGCAAGCGCTAATGAAATAACTTTCATAATTTCATAATCTGAATAATATATCAGAGATTGCAAAATTAACAAGTCTACAGTAAGGCTAGTACAACAGTAGGATTTAGTAACTCTTACAATAACCAGTATTATAATCTGGTAGGTATTTAACAGTTAAGCAAATTCAGTAACGTTAATTAATCACTCCACATATAAATATATTAATTCCACAGTAATTACTGATTCATGTGAAGAAATGCCTTTGTTTATGAGTGCGATAATTTTAACGTGCAGGGTACGCAAAAATGGGTTTGGGAATCTGGCAGTGCTGCTCAGCTGGCGACCGCCGGGCCAGCTTTCCACCTCCAATACAATATTACCTCCTCGGGCCAGGACTGACCAAAAGATGACGACTAAGGACCGAACAAAGGACATAATACAGATGGCAACTTAAAGGGTGCAAATGATGAGGTGAAAGAGAGAGAGAGTAGTGTGAAAGTGGATGTATATGGATTAACTGAAAGTAAATGGAGAGGAGGGAGTGTGAGAGAATGGGAGTATGAATGGGGTATATGTGCAGGTGTAGGTGAGAATAAGAGGGCAAAAGAAGGAGTGTGCATTGTTGTGAGTAACAGATGGAAGGAGAATATAAGAGAGTATGGATCAGTTGGCTCAAGGATTGTGTGGGTAAGATTGATTGAAAGCAGGACTACAAACGTGGGCAATTGTGTACGTGTATGCACCAACGCAAGATCGTGCAAGCAGAGTAAGAGAAGAGTTCTGGATAAATGTGGAAGTGTGCAGGGAAAAGTTTGAAAGGAGTGAGAGACTGTTTTTGATTGGTGATATGAATGGTAAAGTAGAGAATGTGAAAGTGGATGGAATAGTTGGTGAGTGGGGTGTGCCTGCTGAGATAGATGGGAATGGCAGTGCTTTAGTGGACATTTGTGCCGGGAGAGGGTTGGTGATAGCGAACTGCCTCTTCAGGCACAAAATGATCCACAGGTATACGTTGCTAGTGATGAGAAGGATGGGTGGAGAACCGAATTAAAGGAACGGCAATGATTGATTATGTCTGTGTGGATGAAAGGATGCAAAGATGTGTAATGGATGCAAGAGCATATAAGGCTGGGGAAGCGAACTTTCTGACCACCACAGAATCAAGGTCCAAGTAAAATGAAGAAGTAGAAGGGAAGGACGGGAGGAAAAAGTAGATGCAAGGAGAGTGGAAAGGTTACAAGAGGATGAGAAAAAGGCAGAATATAAGAGAGAGGTGGAGGAATCATTGGGTAAATATGAATTGGAGCAGATGGGGAACGTGGAAGGTGTGTGCAAGATATTCACAGAAGAAACCTGTGCAGCATCTATGGTAATGTGTGGGGTGAAGAGAAGACGAAAGGGGGTGCAAGGAACAGCATAGTGGAATGAAAAGGTGAGACAGACTGTGGCAGAAAAGAAGAAAGCATATAATGAATGGATGAGAAATAGGGGCGTGGAAATAGTTCAGAGATGGAAGAGAGAGTTATATGTAAAAAGGAAGAGAGAGATGAAAAGATTAGTAAGAGAGAGTAAGAAGAGAGTGCATGAGGAATTTGGAAGGAATTTGAGTGTAAAGTGGAGGGAATGTAAGAAAATGTTCTGGAAAGAAGTGAAGAGAGTAAGACAGGATGGAAGTGAAGTTAGCAAGGGAGTGAAAGATAAAAATGGTAGATTACTAGTGGAGAAGGGAGAAAAACTGAGCAGATGGAGAGAACATTTTAAGGAATTGTTGAATATAGAGAATTAATGTAATGTAAGTATAAAGAGATGGGGAATGGCTGGGAGAAGGAGGGAGGTGAGAAGACATGAAGAAATCAGTAGGATGGAAGTTGAGGATGCAATGAAGAAAGTTGATATGGGGAAAGCCCCAGGAATTGATTGAGTGTGTGGTGAAATGCTGAAGCCTGGGGGAGAAATAGTAGTAGAATGGATGTGGAAGATGTACTGATTGGCCTGGGAGGAAGGTAGAATCCCGGAGGATTAGAAGTCAGGTATAATTATTCGCTTGTACGAAGGGAAAGGGGAAAAATAAGTGTGTAGTAATCATAGGGGCATTTCTTCTTAGTGTAATAGGAAAAGTATATGGTAGGACATTGACAGAGTTAGGGAAATAATAGAGGAATTAGTTGGAGAAGAATTGGGAGGTTTTAGGAGGGGAAGAGGTTGTGTAGATCAGATATTCATTCTTAGATCTTTAATGGAAAAGTTTCTAGAGATGGGAATGAAATTGTATGTGGCCGTCATGGATTTGGATAAAGCACATGACAGAGTGGATAGACAAGGATTGTGGAAAGTATTAAGAATATATGGAGTAGATGGGAAGTTGCTGAATGCTGTTAAGAGTATGTATGAGGGTGCTAAGGCTGCAGTGCGTGTGGATAGTGAACTGAGTGAGTTTTTCTGTTTGAAGGTTGGATTGAAACAAAGATGTGTCATGTCTCCATGTTTGCTCAATCTGTACATGGATGGGGTTAAAAAAGAGATAGAAGGTAGGGCAGTGGATGTTGAAGTGGCCCTGGTGAGAGAGAGCAGTGTTTGGAAACTCCCTGTACTGTTGTTTGCAGATGATATTGTGTTGTTAAGTGATGACGAAGGGGAGCTGCAAGGATTGGTGGATGAGTTTGGGAGAGTGTGTAAGAAAGGAATCTAAAGGTGAATGTAGTGAAGAGTAAAGTTATAGTCTTTGAGAGAAATGAAGTCAGTGAATGTACAGTGAGGTTGAATGGTGAGCAAATGGAAAATGTGAGTACGTTTAAGTACTTGGGTAGTGTGATGAGTAAGGATGGAAGTCTGGAGGGTGAAGTGCTTGAAAGGGTACAGCATGGAAAAAAGGTTACTGGTTCTTTGAAAGTAGTGATAAGAAACAGGGAAGTAAGCATGAAAGTGAAAAAGTTACTACATAAGAGTATTGTGATACCAACTATAACGTATGGAAGTGAAGCTTGGACGTTGTTGGAGGGGCACAAGTCAACAGTGAGAGCTGTGGAAATGAGTTGAGAGGAGCCTGTAGAGTCACATGGAGAGACAGATTAACAAATAAGGATGTGAAGGAGCGTTGTGATGAGGATGTGGATGTGTTAGGAAGCGTTAAAAGAAACACACTGAGGTGGTTTGGCCATGTGGAGAGGATGGAGAGTGAGAGACTGACGAGAAGAGTGTATGTGAGTGAGGTGGGGGGGGAAGAGGGTGAGGGGAAGGTCAAGGATGAGATGGAGGGATGGAGTGGAGAGGTATTTGAAAGTGGGGGTTTGAGTTGGGAGCAGGGCAGTGAAATGGCAGGGGACAGGGCGACGTGGAGGCGATTTATATGTAGCCACCCGTATGGGATTACGGCGTGTGGAAATAGATAGATAGATAGATGAGTGTTATGCATGTTTTATATGTTTAAGTAATGTGCAGTTATGTTATTTGCATACTATTTCCTCTTTCATGTTGCTTTCTTTACAGTTCAGTAATATAGATATGTTTGTTGCATTTGGTATCGTATATTTTAGGCTGAGAACTTACGTTTGATGGGGTCCTTGAACCCAACCAATATTTTTCCATTAGTTACGTGTTTCGTTGTACGAGAATTCATTGTACGACTATGCCAAATGAAACCTAACTGCTCGTATCTTCGGGACCTCCCTGTACTGACAAATCCTAGTTAGTGAAAAAAACAAACAAAAAAACATACTGGGTGGCTGTGATCACAGTGTCTGAATGCATGCTTCAGAGTGAGGTTTTCTAAGTGTCAGATTACTCAATCTTGGATTATTATCTGTGATACAGTCCAGCGACCTGAATACAGCTAAACCCTAGGCTATAATCTGAGATTGACAATTTCTTAATTCTTGGTATGGACCAGACTCAACCCCGAGATTTAAACCTTCGTCCTGAATTAGGGCCTTAGCGTCAAAGTGGAATATTTTAGAAATATTTTTTTATGTAGCGTATCGAAATATTTAACTGCATATTATTTACCTGGGATTATTTCCTCATCTTTATAATAGATGTTTTAATTTTATTTAATTATCAAAAATTTCTCCTTTCTCTTGCATGTGTCAAGTTATCTCCTTTGCAAACACCAAGGTGAAAACCTCATTTACTGTCGCAATAATACCATAAATATCAGCAATTTTTCGGCTTGTCTCACGTATAGGAGACCCGTTTTACTCCTGTGTCACTGTGTATTATTGGAGCATCAATAGAAAGTCTGAACTGGTGCATCTCTCCAAAGTTATGTCAGTTTTACACTGTCGCTTCCCTTGCCTCAGTACTGTTTACCCGTTTTTGTTGCCTGTTTTAGCTTTTAGTTATATAAATACTTGATTTTTTTCTTTGTTTGGAGAATTAGTCTGTTCCTTAAGTTTCTGTCCAATAACAGCATTCATTCAACGGGCAATTTCAGTGTGCATTACATTTTTTACACAGTACTGTATCTGTCTATATATCTAGGCTGCTTCCCCCAAGGAAAGGGAGGTAGCCGAGACAGGACAACACACTCCCCATTTACTCATCCATTCAAACACATTCATTCGCATCTTAGCCCCAGAGGGGAGAAGGGACAGATCCTCACCACACCACACCGCACGAGGGTCAACTGCGCAGTGCAATCAGTGACATCCGCAGCAGGGCCCGACAGCAGAGCTGGTTTACCCCTGCCACATCATAATAGACCCATCCCCTTACCCGCACCTGAGCTGATTAGCTGATCAGACCAAATGCGGGAGAATATCCCCCCAGGGCTGCGTCATCATTCATTCCATTTATTTATGTTACTCATAGCCACTCTTCACTGCTCAACAAACATCCCTCTCGCATCCAACGCTCTCTTCACACTGTCCATCCATCCTATTCGTGGTTTCCCTCTCAACCTTACACCTCTCACATCAGATCTAGTTATCTTTTTCACCAATCGCTCATTATCCATTCTCTCCATATGCCCAAACCATCGCAACACGCTCTGGTCAACTCGATCAGCCATCTCCCGAACAACTCTAGTTCTCCTTCGCACTTCATCATTTCTCACTCGATCCATACGCATCACTCCACACATACTCCTCAGACACCTCATCTCCATTACATTCAAACTTTTCCTCTCTGCTACACCCATATTCCATGTTTCAGCCCCATGAAATGCAGTCGGTACCAGAACACCCTCATACAGCCTTCTCTTTGCATCCATTCTAAGCGAACGACACCTAAACACTTTTTTCATTCCTCCCAGCACCTTTCCTACTTCATTCATTCTAAACTTCACTTCTGCATCTATTCTTCCATTCATAGCAACATGTGACCCTAAATACTTAAAACACTCTACCTCCTCAAGTACTGTATAGTAATATAAATATTATACGTGGATTGGTGCTGACCTTTAAGATTTTTTCATAATTATTCTGTCAGGTCTTCATAAACTCTGTACACGAAATTGGTCATTTTTTTCGCACTTATACAGCAGTGTGTTACAAAGTGAAACAGACAAAAATGACAGTACATTGAGTGCAGAGAGGCGGGAAGACAGAGAAACAAGCTGACGGATAAAATCCCAGCTGCTTCATTCACATTCATGTTGTGGCGGCCACAAAAAGGAAGGAGGCGGAGACACAAAGGCAACTGTCCAAAAGTCTTAAGTGTTGCCGACGTCATCGCTCTCTGGGGCTGAAAAAGTCTTCATTCACCAGCATCCAGAAGTCCGCTCCTTCCCACACCATCTCCCCTCCATATACCACATCATCCCCTCACTCCTCTTTCCCCTCCCCTCTTCTCTCTCTCTCTCTCTCTCTCTCTCTCTCTCTCTCTCTCTCTCTCTCTCTCTCTCTCTCTCTCTCTCCATTTTCCCACGTTTCCTTTGTTCTCCTCAATTCTATCTTCCATTTCTCCTCCTTCCTCTCCTCCCCCCATCCCTCTTTCCCACTTCCTCCTTTCCTCTCACTATCTCTTTCCTTTTCCTCGCCTCCTGCATCTCTCCTCTTTCTTCTCGCCGATCCCTCTACTTCCTTCCCCCTCTTCATCTCCTTCCTCACTTGTCTTCCTTCCTTTCATTTAGATCCTCTCCTCACCTGTCCAATTTTTCCCACTTTCGTCTGATCCCTGTACCACTCTTTCCTCTTTCTATAATATTCTTTCCTCCACTTATCGCTCTCTCCCCCTTCCTCTCCTCCTTCGACTCCAAGTTCCCCAATTCTGCCTTTCTTCCCGTACAGTCTCTTTCATATACAAGTATTTTTCTGTAATTCCTTTTCACTTCACTTTCTCCTCTCTGTCGCATATCCTTTTCCGTCCTTCCTTCGTCTCTGCTTTCCTTTCTCGTGTTTTCCATTCTTCCTCTCCTTACCTACTTGCCCATTCTCTTCTCTTGCTGTAGTCCATTCCTCCTTCTTCCCCCTCCCACTGCTGCCGCTGACCTCCCACTCTCTCTCTCCTGCCTTCCCCTCTCCCGTCCTTCTTATCTCTCTTGTGCTCTTCTTCTTCCTCTTCACCTTTCTCCCACATTATATTCTCCCCGGCCACCCCACAAATATTCCTTACACACAAAACTTCATTTTTTTAATTCTTATTTTTTCTTTATGTGACCAACCCTGGGCATAGGCTTTACAGCCCGTTACCAAGGCCCAGTAGTCCTCCTACATCCACACATCTCCACATGTCACCATTTGTTTTCTGGGGAAGATAAACCAGTTTCCTAACTCCCCTTTTCTTGCCCAACCCTTCTCTCTTGGTTCCCCCCTTGTTCCTTCCCTCCATCCCCTATCTCTTTTCATGCTACTTCCTCCCTCACTTCCTCCACCAATCTTCTCTTTCTTCCGCGTCTCCTTCAATCTTTCTTGTTTTCTATCGCCTCTCTTTCTGTTATGTCTCTCCACTACCTCTCCCTTCAGTCGTCAGTCCCTTCTATCTTTCCTTTTCCCCTTGCTTCCAGGTCCATCCCTCCCTCGCTCCCCTCTCTTTTTCTCCCCCTGCTTTCTTTTAATCTCCTCCCATCCTGTATCTTCTCCCACTGTCTTCGCGCTAAACCACCACCTTCAGTAGAACGGGACCAGGAAATAATAACGCCATTGTCGAGGGAAAAAAAAAAAGATCCATAACTTAAAGGAATCTGAATCAGAAGTAAAAACGAAGATAAAAAGGTAAGCATATACACGGCGCATGTCTGTTGTAATGGCTTTGTTGCAGAAAACGGAAGCGCAGGTTATGCCATTCTCATCCAAGGTAATAATAAATTTTCTACGGAATCAGAACATAGTCATCGGATTACCAGATGACATTTCATCAACTCAGGCAGAACTGTGCGTCATATCTGGACTGCAATACATGTATACTGAATGGGAAGAGGGTAATATTAATTTCTGTGAAAAAAACACATGGGAACTAGGGTTATGCAACCGTAAAAATCCAGTTTTTATAAACAGAGTAATAGAGAAATTGAAGTCTTAGGGAAGAACTATAAAATTCATATACAATCCATCACATGTGGGGGTCAGTGGGAACGAAACAGTAAACGCAACTGCAGTTGTTGACACAAAGAAGCATTAGCTATATAGATTTAGGTGCCCACTAATTCAAAGAGAAGGGATATTAAAATCCAAGTAAAAAGCAAATGATTAAAGTGACATACCAACCTGACAGTGCAATAATGAATCATTATTCAGGGCTTGCATCAAAAAAAATTTTTTTCGTATACTCTAGAAAAAAGAACTGGAGAGAGTCATTATATGAGTATACATGGCTTATATTTGGATATAGATATTACTGGCCGACAAAAGTCAAGGTGACAGAAGAGGAAAAATAGTTTAGTATATGTAAACCAAAATCCCATACTTTGCAATATTATTTTCTGGAATGTCCCAGTCAAGCCAAGTACAGACACAAAAACAATGAGAAAATGGATGAAATTTTAAAGAAAAGTAAAAACATAAGGAGAAAATAATAAAGTATTCTCTTTATATGATACAAACTTTAGTACCATCCGTTTACCTAGTCCATTTTTGGATAATTTTGTGCTTAATGTTATGGGTTTATAAAATATGTAGGGAGGGAGGTAGAGTCCCGCTGGATTAAAAGTCAGGTATAATTATTCTCTTGTACAAAGGAAAAGGGAAAAAAGACGTGTGTCGTAATCATAGGGGCATTTGTCTTAGTGTAATAGGAAAAGTATATGGTAGGATACTTACTGACAGAGTAAGGGAAATAACAGAGGAATTAGTTGGAGAAGAACATGGAGGTTTTAGGAAGGGAAGAGGTTATGTAGATCAGATATTCATTCTTAGATCTTTAGTGGAAAAGTTTCTAGAGAAGGGAAAGAAGTTGTATGCAGCCTTCAAGGATTTGGAGAAAGCATATGACGGGGTGGATAGACAAGGATTGTGGAAAGTAATAAGAATATATGGAGTAGATGGGACGTTGTTGAATGCTGTGAAGAGTATGTATGATGGTGCTAAGGCTGCAGTGTGTGTGGATAGTGAATTGAGTGAATTTTTCTACATGAAGGTTGGATTGCAACAAGGATGTGTCATGTCTCCATGGTTGTTCAATCTGTTTATGGATAGGGTTATAAAAGAGATACAAGTAGGGCAGTGGATGTTGGCTTGGCCCTAATGAAAAAGGGCAGTGTTTGGAAACTCCCATTACTGTTGTGTGCAGATGATAATGTGTTGTTAAGTGAAGACGAAGGGGAGCTGCAAGGATTTGTGGATGAGTTTGGGAGATTGTATAACAAACGGAATCTAAAGGTAAATGTAGGGAAGAGAAAAGTTATGGTCTTCGAGAGAAGTGAAGTCAGTGAATGTACAGTGAGGTTGGATGAGGAGGAAATGGAAAATGTGAGTGCATTTAAGTACTTGGGTAAGGTGATGAGTAAGGATGTAAGTTTAGAGGGTGAAGTGCTTGAAAGGGTACATTAATGAAGAAAGGTAGCTGGTTCTTTGAGAGTAGTGATAAGAAACAAGGAAGTGAACATGGAAGAGAAAAAGTTATCACATGAGAGTATTGTGATACCAACTCTAACATATGGAAGTGAAGCTTGGACCTTTTTGGAAGGACACAAGTCAAGAGCGAGAGTAGTGGAAATGAGTTATCTGAGAGGACCATGTGAAGTCACATGGAGAGACAGACTGACAAATAAGAAAGTGAAAGTGTGTGGATGTGGATATGATGGAAAGTATTAGAAGAAATGCACTGCGGTGGTTTGGCTATGTGGAGAGGATGAAGAGAGAGAGACTAACAAGAAGAATGCATGTGAGTGAGGCGGAGGGAGGGAGAGGGAGAGGGAGGCCAGGGATGATATGGAGAGATGGAGTGAATAGGTATGTGAGAGAGGGGGGGGGACTAAAGGAAGGGCGTTGAAATGGCGAGGGATAGGGCAACAGGGAGGCGATATGTTTGTGGCCACCCTTTTCGTGATTATGGCGTCTGGCGATAGACAGATAGTTTTTTCCATACTATATTTTTGTATACCTACTTATAAGTTATACTTATTTTGAGTACATAATATGTGTTGTGCATGTCTTAATGTGTATATTAACAAATGGATTGATGTATCAGCCTATGTTTCGTCTTTGCACATGTATAACTACTGAATGAATACATGTGAACTCACCTGTGGATAGATCTGCAATGAATATCTTTGCAGACTACATACATACGTAAACAATATTTGAATATATATATATATATATATATATATATATACTTGTTCATACATGAACATGCACCGTGCATGTAAACGTATGTGTATATTTTATGTACAGTTCATGTATGTATGTGTTTGCCTATTGCCTTAATAATTAGAATCGAATAGACTGATGACTATCTCTGCATCCTCTCCCTTTTAGGATAATAATTCATATATGTAGATTATATCATAAACATACTATTATTTATGAACCGTTTATATGTGTAATCTTATGTCAATAAAACAGCCTGAACTGATTTTCGATTTTCTCGCCCCTTCCTCCTTCTTTCCTCTCTCTCGTTCCCTCTTCCTTTCACTCCATTCCCTACTCCCTCTACCCAGCCCCTCGTTCTCCCACAGCAGTGCTCTAACTCTATGCATTGCGCCCAGTGTTTGTGGGGATCAGGAGAGGGAGGACTAAAGGAGGAAGTGCTGAATAGGTGAGTAGGTGGGGGAGAGTTTGGACGGGGAAGTGAGAGATGGAGCAAACTGGAGAGGTGTGAGGGAGGAAGGGAGAGTGTTGGAGATGACTAAGTCGGTGAGAGAGAGAGAGAGAGAGAGAGAATATTAGTATATGTGCCAGTATGTACGTGCTTGAATCCCTGCATGTGTGTTGTTTTCTAGAATCCTAATTTGTAGTATTTATCCATCTCATATGTAAGTATCCTTCAGTTTGCCTTTATTCTTCAGTATGATGACGCCATCTATAATTCCTTTGTCAACGACTGTATTCTGTATGAGAGAGATTCCGTTAATGAATGTGTTTCTACAGTAACTTGAACAGGACTGTGTTGTTCATTATGTCATGGCTGCTGTAACCAGATAATTTTACTTAGCTCATTTAAGACCACTCGTAGTGATGCGGTACTATACCAAGAAATACATTAAAGATTCTTTCCATTTAGCTTGGAATTCCTTCATCATATCATAAATAACTGCAGTCATTTCTTAATCATCATCAATTGTGTAATATTAAGTGTCCAGAAAGTACAATCACATAATTATGCCTCCTTTCCATCGTTGTTTAGTTTGAAAGTGCTTCACATCATTCAAGGTCTTGATATTCATCACACACCCACACCCAGTCATACCCACATACATCCCACACTCCGCACACACATGCATACCTTGCACCACGCCCACAGCAGCGCCTACAAGCCTTCTCGTTTAGCTTCATTTTCTTCCTCTCACACTCTCCACAGTTTTCTCCCAGCAGCTTGCGTCTTCCCCACGATACGTGCGACATGAAGTTACCACTTGCTTCTCTTCCACTTCCACCGACTCGGCTCTATATCCAAGGCATCTTGCGCGCGCGCGCGCACACACGCACACGCACACGCACGCACACACACACACACACACACACACACACACACACACACACACACACACACACACACACACACACACACACACACACACACACACACACACACACACACACACACACACACACACACACACACACACACACACACACACACACACACACACACACACACACACGTTGATGGTCTTTCCTCGCCTTGGAGAAGAGAAAAATGGAAGCTATTCAGTCAGAAAAAGTCTGTTAACTCCTGACAGTTTCTCGCTCAGCCAACACTGTCACTCTCATACCCTGCTACACACACACACACACACACACACACACACACACACACTTCACAAATTTACATTGTGCACATAAGCACATTGAAAACTCCACAATGAAACATGCACATACACTTAGACAAAAAGACAATGCACAAACATGCACACTTGTTACTTCAATTAATGCGGTTGCCCTTGCAAGCGCGCACGCACGCACACGAATATATATATATATATATATATATATATATATATATATATATATATATATATATATATATATATATATAACCGATTCCTGGCTACCAGTGGATAATGAGGTTGGAGGGAAGAGGGAGGAAAGGGAGCGGAAACGATGGAGGGAAAGGCAAATAAAAGGAGACAAAGGCAGGAGAGAGATTATGAGGAGGGTGGGAGATGAAAGGGAAAGAGGCAGAGGAAAAGGGGGAAAAACAGAAGCAACAAGAAATACTCTGAGAGAATACTACTTATGGAGAACAATCGTCGACACAAGCTGTGGGTACCTAAGATTATGGAGTATGGTAGGGATGAAATGCTAGAAAATAAGCATGCAAATACAAAGAACTGAAGCACCTTGACCACTTCTGATCACCTGTTCACAGTGTAATTCATCATGCATGGAAACATGAGCAACGTCCTCGAACACAACAAGCATGCACTTTACTGTAGTTATGGAGCAACCTTAAGGATAACTATTTGATCCCTCCTATGTCCCTGAAACTGGGGGGATTACCCTAAAAAATGAATTGCTTTATCCTTACCAGATCCTTAAACCATCCAGTAAGTTTGGTTTAAACTGGATCAAGAGAGATTAGGTTAATCATTCCCTCGAAATTGAATTTTGCCCTATTGTTGTGAGAACTGAATAACTTCACCCACAGGTTGCCTTAAACCCCTCCGTCATGTTTCATGCAAATTGGATGAAAACTGCCAGACCAAACTATAGCCATGCCCTGTGAACTTTACCTCCGAGTGATAATTCTCAAAATCTGCATCATTTTACTCCTTGCTGTGATCCTGACGAAGAGCCTGCACGTGCTGGTGCTGTGAACCCCGGGTGGAGTGAAGCTGAAGTGGTATTCAACTGAGAACCAGACTACTCATATTTCCCTACACTTCGCTGGGCTAATATATGGCCCAGGCCTCCCAAAAGGCGAGGCAATCTATAACAACAACCTACACTTCGCAGTGGAGAAGGGCCCAGCTTCGACTTTGGTGAGGCGTTGTTTGCCACAAGGGGTACAGGGTTCCTAGATAATGTATATACCGTATTGTACATACAGGTAGCTCCTGCGGCAGTTGCCTATCTGTTGTTGACAGGTCTACTCGGCCGAACAGACTGGGGTTAAGAAAGAACAACAAACCTTTGTTGACCCTCAACCCTTCGACCATGTTTGGCCAACGTTGGGTTGAAACTAACTGATGTATTTTCTGCCATCACAGGCCTCAATACTAATAAGGCATATGGGCCTGATGGAGTCCCTCCTGTTGTTCTCAAGAACTGTGTTTCTGTGCTTACATCCTGCCTAGGCAAACTCTTTCGCCTTTGTCTATCAACTTGTGCCTTTCCTTCTTCTTGCTGGAAGTTTGCTCTCATTCAGCCAGTCCCAAAGAAGGGTAATCATTCCCATCCCACTAACTATCGTCCAATTGCTTTAGCATCCTGTATCTCAAAAGTTTTCGAGTAAATTCTTAATAGAAAAATTTTAAAGCATCTTTCCTATCACAAACTTCTTTCTGATCGTCAGTATGGATTCCGTCAGGGACGCTCCACTGGCGATCTTCTCACCTACCTTTCAGACTCTTGGTCATCCTCCTATCGGGACTTTGGCGAAACCTGTGCCATTGTACTTAACATCTCAAAGGCTTTCGATCGAGTCTGGCACAAATCTTTAATTTCCAAACTGCCCTCCTACGGTTTCTATCCTTCTATCTGTGCCTTCATCGCTAGCTTCCTTTCTGGTCGTTCTATAGCCGCTGTTGTAGACGGCCATCGTTCTTCTCCTAGATCTATCAAAAGTGGTGTTCCTCAGGGCTCTGTCCTATCACCAACTCTCTTCCTTTTATTCATCAATGATCTTCTAAGCTGTACATCTAACCCTATCCACTCATACGCTGATGACTCCACCCTTCACCTTTCAATTCGGTTTCCGCAACGCCCATCTCAACAGTTACTTCAAGAAACAAGGGATGAGGCTATGGCACACCTAATGTCTGACTTGGCTCATATCTCTGACTGGGGTAAAAATAATATGGTTGTCTTTAATGCATCTAAGACTCAGTTCTTACACCTATCAACCCTACAAAATCTTCCACAGGTATACCCACTAATGTTTAATAATATTCAGCTTAATCCTGCATCATCCTTGAACATGCTTGGGGTTTCATTTACTCGGGACTTATCTTGGAAAGATCATATTCCATCTCTTGTAAAATCTGCTTCCAAGAGATTGGGTGTGCTAAGCCGACTCCGCTCTTTCTTTACCCCTGCACAATTGTTGACTCTATACAGGGGTTTTATCCGCCCCTGTGTGGAGTACAACTCTCATGTGTGGGGAGGCTCCCCACATACAGCTCTTCTCAATAGGGTGGAGTCAAAGGCTTTTCGTCTCATTAACTCTCCTCCTCTTACTGACTCCCTTCAACCTCTGTCTCTTTGTCGCACTGTTGCATCTTTATCTCTTTTCTATCGCTACTTTAATGGTCACTGCTCCTCTGAACTGTCTGCTTGCATTCCTCCACCTCTACGACGGGCGCGTAGCACCCGTCTGGCAGCAAACTCTCATCCCTTTTCTGTCCAACTCTCTAATGCAAGAGTTAACCGTTACTCCCAGTCTTTCATTTATGCAACAGGTCAGCTCTGGAACTGTCTCCCTTTGTCTGTATTTCCTGCTGCCTATGATCTCCAGTCTTTCAAACGTAGTGTGTCCAGGCATCTCAAAATGATCGGATCTTGAATTTGGCTCTCTATTGTATTTTGTTTTTCTCTTGGAGGGAACTGTTACTGCGGGCTCATGGCCTTTGGTTCCTTCTTCCTCGCATATATAAAAAAAAAAAAAAAAAAAAAAAAAAGGGTGTCAAAGTTTGGTTATATGGTTACCACCCAGTGTAGTAAATGGTTTCCTGGTGTACAGGAAACCATTTTGCTTGTCACTCAGTATAGAGTCACCCACAGGCAGAAGGAAAAGGAAAGAATGAAGGAAAGAAAGACCGAAGAGGGAGTGTAAAGTCACCCGTAGGCAGCAGGACAAGGAAAGAATGAAGAACTTATCTTGGAAAAATCATATTACATGTCTTGTAAAATCTGCCTCCAAGAGATTGAGTTTGCTAAGCCGACTCCGTTCCTTCTTTACCCCTGCACAATTGTTGACTCTATACAGGGGTTTTATCCGCCCCTGCGTGGAGTACAACTCACATGTGTGGGGAGGCTCCCCACATTACAGCTCTGCTCAACAGGGTGGAGTCAAAGGCTTTTCGTCTCATTAACCCTCCCCCTCTTACTGGCTCCCTTCAACCTGTCTCTTCATCGCACTGTTGCATCTTTATCTCTTTTCTATCGCTACTTCAATGGTCACTGTTCCTCTGAACTGTCTGCATGCATTCCTCCACCTCTACGGCGGGCGCGTAGCACCCGTCTATCAGCAAACTCTCACCCCTTTTCTGTCTAACTCTCTAATGCAAGAGTTAGCCGTTACTCCCAGTCCTTCATTTATGCAACAGGTCAACTCTGGAACTGTCTCCCTCTGTCTGTATTTCCTGCTTCCTATGATCTCCAGTCTTTCAAACGCAGTGTGTCCAGGCATCTCGAAATGAATGGATCTTGAATTTGGTTCTCTTGTGTTTTTTTGTTTTTCTCTTGGAAGGAACAGATTTACGGGCTCGTTGCCTTTGGTTCCTTCTTCCTCACATAAAAAAAAAAAAAAAAAATGAGCTGGGTAGTTTGTTGACCTATGACATATGACATTTGTCGTCCATAATTTTATCACCTGTTCCGCTGATTGTTCTTAATCATTAACCCACGTTTGATGTAACTGCATCCAATAGCTGTTTCGCAATTTATCTAGCGGCAGGCAGACAGACAGTAAGACTGACAGAATAAAAAGACCGATCGCAATTCGTCCTTGCGCTTAGGCGGGGGGGTGTAACAGAGGGAGTGTGGAAAAAGTAATGGAAGAGGAGGGTAAAAAAGAAAGAGAAATGGAAGAGGAAAATGGATGTGGTAGAGACGGAAAGGGGATAGTTAGAGGGGGGGAAAATTAGGAAGCAAAGAGGAGGAGGAGGGAGGGAGGAAATGAGGGCATAAGAGGAATGAGAATTAGGAAAGCAGAGGAAAGAAAGAAAGAGGGAAGGGTAAGGGAAGAAAAGGTCGGAAAGGAGGGGAAGAGGAAGACAACAGGGGAGCGAAGAGATGGGAAACAGAGAGAAAGAAGGAAATGAAGCAAAAAGAGGAGGAATAAGGAGGGGAGAAAGTGAACAATGAAAACGAAGTGAAAGACTTATGAAAGAATGATGTAGGAGGGAGGGGGGGATGAGAGGAAATTGGGAGGGAAGATTGAGAGAAAGAATAGGGGCCAGGAAGAAGAGACAGGACAGCGGAAGCAAGGATGGGGAGAAAGAGGTGTGCGAGTGAAGATGGAGAAAGAATAAGGTGTAAAGAAGGGGAGGGGGGACTAGGAAGAGGAAAGAAAGAGA